>NC_056739.1:632965268-633081235 GCF_019279795.1 Protopterus annectens
AAATCTGTCCCTCCAAGTCCTACTGATGTCACAGAGGTCGTAAGTGTGGGTTACTCAAGTGGAGCTTGACTTGCAGATATGCAGCAGTCTCATCAGGGCAGGATCTGAGATTGCTTTGTGTGTCAGACAGAGATCACTTCTGAGAAGTTTGTAGGAAACTGAGTAGAGGGACAGGGCTTTTAGTCTATCTGTTTAGGGAAGATGTTTGAGGCCCTGGATTCTCTGGGTGAGGAACCTCTGTGGTCTCCACAGCTGCTGCATGTGCTTTATGAGGGATATGCTGAAAGGGGCATTGTACTCAATAATGGGTCTTATAATGGAAGAATACAGGGATGTTATGACCACCTTGTCCCTGGATGAGATACCCTTACTAATGAGGTGGGCCATGTAGAAAGCTTTCCATACAAAGGAGGCAATATGGTGGTCAAAAGTCAGTTTGCTATCAACCTGGGTGCCCAAGTCCCTCTTGACTGATTGTGTGCTTGGTCCCTTATTATCAATGTGATAATTTGTGGGGACATCATTCTCCCCAAAAAGGATGATGATGCATTTTTGGCATTCAGTTTGAGGCCATGTTTCTGGCACCAGTCATTTGTTTGGGTAAGACCCTCTTGAAGGATGTCCACATCACTAGGGGAATTGATGACAGCACCCATCTTGCAGTCATCTGCAAACTTGGTCAGCCATAGCCCACTAGATTGGGCCTGCACATCTGGGTAGTATATCCCAAACAACAGAGGCCCCAAGACCAATCCCTGGGGTACACCACTTGTTACGGGTCTGCCACTTGAGGTTGCTTCCCTTATTTTGACTTGGTGGGCTCTATCAGTGAGTCAGTTTGCTACCCATCTGGTAACATATGGATGGATGCCTAGTTGAGAGAGGTTATCTATTATACCTGAGTGGGGAGTAGTATCAAAGGCCTTGGCCAGGTCAAGGTAGGTGGTGTGCACCATCTTCCCCTTGTCTATGGCCTTGGTGACTGTCTCAAAAAAGTCAACCAAATTTAACAGGCATGACCTCCCCTTGACAAAACCAAACTATGTGGGATCAAGTGCTTGGAGGTTGCCAATGTCCTTGTTAATGAGGTCTATGATAATCTGCTCCATGGCCTTGCAGATCAGGCTAGTTAGGCTGATAGGTCTATAATTTCCTGGATCGGTGAACACTAAACCTTTGTGCAAAGGGATGACAGTAGCTGTCCTCCACTCGGCTGGGATGAAGCCAGTACTCAGGCTTTGGTTGAATAGGGTGCCTAATGGTGCTGCAAGTTCCTGCCTGAGTTCATGTAGGATACAGCCTGAGATGTTATCAGGTCCTATGGAGGCTGTATTTTTTGCCTTTGAGATGCCAGTGATGACTTGCTCCCTAGAGATAAGGAGATGGGGCAGGTACTGGGGATGTTACTGATGGGGGGACAGAGGATTGAAGTTTTCACTGAACCTGTCTGCCAGCAGGTTGGCTATATCTACAGGGTGTGTGTATGTGGTGTCCTTGATCACCAGTTCTGAGCAGATCTGGGTGCTTTCCTTAAGATTGTGGACATATGTGAAGAAAGCTTTATGATTGTCTTTAGTAGATGTGGCCAGCTTGAACTCAAAGTTTGCTTTGGAGGATTTCACTAGTGCTCTTATTTGCTTGTTCATAGGTTCATAGGTTCATAGGTGTGTACTAGGCTAATGGCCCTGGAGCCTATATAAGCCTAGCCCAAGAAGATTTCCCGGCATCGTGCCACCCAAAGTTAGTTCCCAGTGCCCCTGTCAAGCAAGGCCACTGAAGTGATCCCTGGGGTGAACTTCCTATTGCCAACCCACTTGTTAAGATTTATCTTAAAGAGGGCCAGTGAAGTGCTCTGCTTGACGTGAATGGGAAGTTTGTTCCAGAGTATGGGAAGTCTCTGGGTTAGGAACCTGTCCCTCCAGAATGTTATGTTTATTATGGTAATGAGGTTAAGGTCCCTGGAGCGTGTGGCACAAAGGGATTGGGATTTCTTGAGGTGTAGCATATCTAGCATCTGTGGGTCAGACATGACTTTATAGGTCAAGCAGAGATCGCCTCGAAGTAGGTGATAAGAGACAGAGTATAGCTGGAGTTTTTTGAGTCTGTCCATATAGGGCATGTGTCTAAGGCCTAAGATCCTCTTAGTGAGGTATTTTTGTGGCCTTTCCAGTTGTTGTAGGTGTCTAGTGAGGTACATACCAAATGGGGCATTGTATTCTATAATAGGTCTAATGAGGGATGAGTAGAGAGGGATTATGGCCTCTTTCTTTCTGGATGAGAAACCTTTTGTTATGAGATGTGCCACATAGAAGGACTTTCTGACTACAGTGGCAATGTGGTTATCAAAGGAGAGGTTGCTGTCAACCTGTGTCCCCAGGTCACTTATCTCAGCTTCGGTGTTTAGTGGACTACCACCTATGTGGTAGTTCATGGGCACCGAATTTTTCCCAAAGGGAATGACAATGCACTTTTTGGCATTGAGCTTAAGGCCATGGTTCTGGCACCAATCAATGGTGTCAGTGAGGCCTTTTTGCAGAATGTCTACATCAGTTCGAGATTCAATACTGGCTCCCAGTTTGCAATCATCTGTGAACTTGGTCAGCCAGAGCCCCTTTGTGTTGGCTTGAACTTCAGAGAAGTAGATGACAAACAGGAGAGGACCTAGGACCAATCCCTGTGGGACACCACTTGTAACTGGTTGGTAGTCAGATTTGGAGTCCGCTACTTTCACAATGTGGGTTCTATCAGTGAGCCACTTGGCAACCCATCTTATTACATAGGGGTTTATGCCTAGTTTAGTGAGTCTATATATGATTTCTGAGTGAGGGATGGTGTCAAAGGCCTTGGCAAGATCTAGGTAGGCTGTGTGAACTACCTTGCCCTCATCCACAGCTCTGGTGACAAGACTCGAAGAAGTCTATCAGGTTGAGCAGACATGATCTACCTTTCACAAACCCATACTGCATGGGGTCCAGAGTTGGAGATTCCCTATGTCCTTATTAATAAGGAACATAATGATGCGCTCCATAGCCTTACATATCAGACTCATCAGGCTAATGGGGCGGTAGTTCCCAGGGTCTGTAATCGCTCCCCCTTTGTGGAGTGGGATGGCTGTAGCAGTGCGCCATTCAGTAGGAACAAAGCCTGAAATGAGGCTGTGATTGAACAGGGTACTCAGGTGTGGTGCCAGTTCACTTTGTAATTCATGTAGAACACAGCCAGGGATATTATTAGGTGACATGGAAGCTGTATTCTTGGCTTTGGACAGTGCGGTTTTTACCTGTGTAGCCATGATAATAGGGACTTGGCATTCCTCAAGTATTGTGATAGGCCCTTTAAGGGGTAAAAAGGGGGTAAAGTTCGCTCTGAACCTGTCAGCCAATATGTTGGCAATATCAGTTGGTTCTGTATATGTATTGCCATTGTGATGTTCAGGCTAAAGAGAGATTGCTTCCAATTAGACACCAGCTCCTTCTTGGTCCTGGACAGCATTTTTCCTTTTATTATAGAGTTTATTTATTGTAGATGTCCACCAGGCAGGTTTACTCATCCTTGAGGAGGAGCATTTCATCCTGTTTGGTATTCCTGATTCCATGCAGCTATATAAATTCTCATATAGTACTTTGGTGTAGGTTTGGACATATGAGCCTGTTCCTTTGGGGGGGGGGGGGCTGTGAAGCTGTTCATACCTTCCCTCAGGAGGTTGTAATCAGGTTTGGAGAAGTTTTTTGTTTGACCCTAGCTGGGGGGAGGATTGGGGGAGATTGTGACTTTGAAAGTGAATGCTTTGTGGTTGGATCTTACCAGGGATGATGACACTGAAGGAATGCTGCAGTGGTTACTCATGCTGGCTAATACCAAGTCCAAGATATTTTCACCTCTTGTGGGGGTGTCAACCAACTGGTACAAGCCATTTGCATTGACAAAATCAAGGAATCCCTGGGTATTTGTGTTTTGACATGAGTATTTCTTCCAATCTATGGTTGGATAGTTAAAGTCACCTAGGATCAGAGTAAAAAGTTGATTCTTGATAGATTTGAAAAGGTCCAGATAGGTGGAGTGGGCATCTTGAGTCAGGGTTGGAGGCCTATAGCTAGCTATGATTTGAATAGGGGTCTTGTCAATTGTTAACTGCACTGGAGTACTTACTGTGCATCATACTGTTTGAGCAGCATAGAGGTGTGTATGTCATTCATATATATTGCAACTCCACCTCCTTTTGTTTGGCTGCCTATGGTTTGGGGTCTGAATGAATAATAGGATGAGTAACCTGGTATGGCTGGGGTGCTCTCCTCAGCTTTGAACTAGATTTCTGTGACGGCACAAATGTCAGCTTCTTCCAGGGTTAAGAATGTTTGCAGTGAGTGCAGTTTCATGTTTAGACTTCTAGCATTTAGCAGCATGACCTTTAATTTATGTTTTGATAAAATTTTCATGTTGAGAGTTTTGACCTCATGGCATTGCCTAAAAAGGCACTGTGGGGGAGGTAACAACCTTTGCCAGGAGCCTGAAGCCCAAGGAAGACAGATGCAGGCCATCTCTGGCAAAGCACTGAGGCTTGTCAATCATGTCATCCCAGGCTGTCAGGTACTGGATCCCCTTGGAATGACACCCGAAACTAAGCCAATTTTTAAAGTCAATCATTTTCTGTTTGTATTGAGGCATCATTCTGGGTGATGGTAGAATGCTGCTTAAGGCTAGGAACATACTCAGTGAGCTCGATCATGTCTCTCTTCATATAGTCCAGGGAGGTACGTCTCAAGTCATTTACTGCAACATGGACTATGACAGTCAAACAGTACCCATTGAGAGACTTGAGTGTTTTGGTGATATGGCGGATTCTGGCACCCAACAAACAACTAACCATGACTTTCTCCTTATCCAGGCTGGTGAGGGGCACATCTGTGTGTCTCATAATGGAGTCTCCTATGACTAATATATTGGGTTTATGTTTAGGTCTTAGTGGCTGTGAGACACAGGTGTGTGGACTGTGTGTGGTGTATGGTGTGGTGAGCAGTGGAATTTGTGTGCGTTTATGCCTCGGAGGTCTCTTTTGTTTGGATTTGCTTTTGTTGAGGACCTCCACCTATGTATGGGTATGTTGTGTAAGTGTGGGTGCTGCTTGAGGTGTGGTGTTCATGTTACCAGCCTTCTCAGTGCCAGATATACTGGTTTGTGGGGGAGAGAGCAATGACACTAGGTGCTTGATGTAATTGCATCTCTCACAAATTGTGTTCCTAGGTGGTAGTAGTAGAGGGTTGTCCATGTACATGATACATAAAGTAAAGACAGACCTGTAAAGTATATCAGAGTACTGAGAAAAAACAGTAGCACTGGATGTAACACAGCAGAATATCCAATTTATTGTAAGTAACCGCTTTCAAGGGTTCACCTCTTCATCAGACTTAGATAAAAATTACTTAAAACAACCACATTAAATAGTACTCCAATCAACATTAATTACTTCAATTAAAAACAATTAACTTATTTAAAACCATATATAACATTTTTAAACATTACAACATACATAAACTAAAAACACTAGTGCCTCAACTGTTTTCAGGAAAGGTTTAATAGAGACCATATTCAAACCAGGTACTTTATCAGCGCGCAGTAACATAATCCATTTTTGTTCAGCCGCCTCAGTAATATTCCTCATGTCTCCTCCCCTTTTCCTGACTGCAAGTATTTCCAGAACCAGAAACTTAAACATATGCTCACTACCTTCATTCTTTGTGTGCATAGCCAGGGCACTGCTTTCCTTGTTATTTCTTATATCCCTCATATGTTCAAGTATCCTGTCTTTAAACTGTCGATTAGTCATGCCAATATAATATGAAGAACATTTAACACAATAGCTCAAATATATTACATTGACTGTTTTACAGTCAGCATAATGAGAAGGCTCTATTCTAAAACCTAGCTTAGGGTGTACAAAGTTAGAACCTGTGTGTATATATGCACAGGTAATACAACTCCTGCATGTATATGTACCTACTCTATCTGATCTAAGAGTAGTGTTACTTAAACTAGATTTGTAACAAAGATGGTTCTTTATTTCGAAAGCTAAACTTAGGTTTGTCTCCTACTATCCCTTTCAACCCATCCAAAGTAGAGAGTATGTTCCAGTTCTTATTAATGACACCGTAGATCATATTTATATTACTAGCATATGTCAAAGTTATTCTCAAGTCATTACTACTCTCATTAGTGATCTGTCGTGGCATCTCACTACTCTCAACAACACTGCCTGCATGTGGATCACATATTGTTGCATCGTTGGTAAAATATGGTTTACACCTACCATGTCTATCTTTCCATGCCTCTTTGATGTATGTACCTATCTATATCTTTACTTTTATAACCCCTTTCTATGAAATCCATTTTAAGGGACTCTAGAGCTGAATTCAGCTCTGCATCATCATTGTGTAATCTGATCAACCTAACCACCTGACCTTTTATTATATTACATTTGCAATGGTTCGGGTGCATACTTGTATTCTACAATAGGTTATTCTTTCTAACTGGTTTGCTATACAAACTAGTTTTAACAGTATTAAGCAAATGTTTACTAACTGTCACATCTAAGAATTCCACCTGTTTTAAACTATAATTGTATGTGAATCTCAGAAAATCAGTGGTCGCATTAAGATAGTGGATAAACTCTCTTAATCATGTCTCAGTTCCTTGCCACAACAAAAAACAAAAAAATATCATCAACAAACCTAGTATACCACAAGACAGAGTTGACATAGGTCATGTTAGAGAGTATAAACTCTGTTTCCCATTGCAACAATGAAAGGTTGGCGTAGCTGTTGGCACAGGCTGTGCCCATCGCCACGCCAACCTTGTCAATATAATATTCATCACTGAACATAAAAACATTGTTACTTAGTATAATGTCCAATAAGCTACAAATCAAGCATATTTTTTCACCCTGAACCCTCCTGCTGTGCAATAGTTCACTAATGCTATTGATACACCATTGATATGGTATGACCGTGGACAAGGATACAATGTCCATAGTAACAAAGTAACATTCAGAATGGTCAGGTTTCCATTTCATTTGTAATAGCTCTAAGAAAGTTTTGGTGTCCCTTAAAACAGTCTCACACTCTTCTAATATGTAATGTAAATTCTTCTCAACAAAAATGGATAAGGGTTCCGTAGCCCAGCCACTGCCAGAGACTATAGGTCGCATGGGTGGAGTACTAAGACATTTATGAACTTTTGGCAAACCATAGACAATTGTTGTCACTGGATGTTCAACTGAGAAATATTCAAAGAATGGCTCTGATATCATGTTAGTTATTAATAGGTCAAAGATCAGAAATGCTGTTCTATCCATAACAGCTTTAACTGTAGCTACTGATATACATTCATAGGTATTACTTTGACTTAAAAGAACATACATTTGTCTGTGATACAGCTCCTTATCTAAAATGACTATTCCCCCACCCTTATCAGCCGGTCTAACTTCTATACAAGCTAATTCTCTCAATTCTATCAATGCTTCATACTCTTCTTTAGACATATTGTGGAAGAGTTTATGTTCATCTTCACTATCAAATCATTCCTGAGCTGTTTATCACAGATCTCCACAAAGGTATCAATAATAGCATTGCTAGGTGGAACAAACACACTGGGTTTTTAAAAATCTATTGAGCACTATTAACATTATTAAAAAACACATGCAGTGTCAATGTCCTGGCAAATAGCCTTAAGTCTTTGAACATCAGTTATTTGTGCTTTTCTAACCGGTACAAAGCTGAGCCCTTTGCTCAATAACAATCTCTGAGCATCAGTCATTTCATACATCGAAATGTTAAAAATCAAGCATGTTTGAATCTTTTGCCCCCTCTGTTCCAATCCTCCATGCTTTGCATTCTCCTTGTTTTTTGGTTTCTCATCTGACTCCTGGACCTTCCCCTGATTGGGAGTGGTTTATTTAATAAAAAATGATTCATGTCTGATGTCGTTGGTGTTACAGAATCTTTACTGCTAATAGCAGTAAAATTCAACCATTGCACTCTTGTGTTCCTTACGTTTAACAACCTGTTCCTCGTGCTTACGGTCAGTTCCTGATACCAGGCTGCGCATATCATTCCTATTACCTGTAGCAGAATCATGCCCCATCTGAGAATCCAATACCGGTGTTGCTGTCATTACGTTACCTCCCAATTCTGGCTCACTTCTAAGTGGGAGGGGCAGGAAGTGTTCCACAGAAACAGTAGGGGCGGAGTCATTGCTAACATTACTGGTAGTCTCAGCAACCACACTATCATGCCGCATAGGGCATGTATCATCCTATACTGTCTTTCTCTCTCCCCCCACACCTTACCTGCATCATAATTTATTATTGTTATACATTGGGTATGGCTTACTTTTAACATATGTTGTTCTCAAAACATTATGTTGGACCTTGTGTTTTATTATTGTTATATATTACAATGCTTGCATACTAACTTACTTTGTTGAATTACAACATACTTTGTTGAATTACCTATGTTGTTGGCCTTTTGCCATAACTGTTACTGGCATGCTGCTACAATACTAATTGTTATACCACTTATTGTTGTGTTCCATATGCTATGCAATGTTATGTTACTGGTTTAATTGGAACAACCTGGGATGCTGTTATAACTAATATTTAAATGTTCTGTTCATTAATAACCTATACACTTTGAAACAACCTCAACACAATAGCTCGACTGGGTAGGCCGGTTCCCGCAGATCCACCTACCCTACCTTGACCAGCCATGGTACTGCATCCAAGTATGTCTGGGACCCAACCTGAAGCTGCCCCCTCCACCAGTCCTACACCACCTACAGGTGCAACCGCCTCTGAGGATAGGGCCCATCCCCCCCAGGAACGAGCGCAGAGAGGGAGTTGTCACCCAACGACAGCTACCAGGCATAGTGTGCAGGATCGTGCAGCAAGGGTTTGACGATTGACTGTGCCGGATTGAGGGAAGATTGGCCAACCTGGAGGAGCAGGATGGCCCTGGCTCCCAGGGCCCAGCACAGCCACCTTTGGGGCAGTGAAGGAGTAGTGGTGACTTTCCATGGGTAGGGAGCTCAGTCCCACTGCTGCCATCTGGGGGCACATGGTTCTCTGATTCCACAACATCCTCCCCGTCCAAGGTGTTTACCCCTCTCATGTGTCATACACTGCTCCTGTCTGCTGTCTTCTCTGTTTGCAAATGCTACCTATCCTACCCTACTTACCTCCCCACATGTACCTACATCCCTTCCCCAACATTCTACTCTCTCCTTAAAAAAAATGGGCATTTGTCCCCCAAAGAAATATCACCCTATACATAGCTCTCCATTTTGCCGCTATATACACTGCCCACAGTCAATCTTTACAGCAATTAATCAACACAGTTATGTTGCCCACACCCCTCTTTCTGGGATGTGAGACTCCAAATTCCAAATTGTCCACAACCTGCACAGCTGTTGCTGTACAATAAATGGAGAGCTATGGTCCTTTCTTACACCTGTCCTGCACATCCCTACCTGCCTTCCACATTGTTTTTCCCCTGCTTGCTCCCATTTCACCACTTTCCTATCATCCCTTTTTTCTTTTCTTTTTTTGGAAATAGCATGGGTTTAAGCAGAGCACCATGCAAACCCACGTAAACTCACTCAAACCTGCTTAAAACTGCTTTAATCATCTTCTGTCTTTCTGAAATTGTTCTGCACATCAGCAAAATGATCACACCTACCGAGTCTTAAACCCAGGACCCTGCCAACTAGGGCATAAAGCATTAGCCCACTATGCCACTCAGCTCTGAAGAATTACACCTGTTTCCATACACACATCCTGAGTGCCAGTGACACATTGCTTGTACATATAATGGGAAAATGACACCATACTTGGGATTGTGATGCAGACACTAAACCAGTACACAGCCAAATAAATGATGATGGATGGCCTAGGATATCAGGTAGAGCTGACAACTGCACAGACTGTTGCAGAATGTCCACAGTTGTGCCACCTAGTTTTAGCATGGTTGTCACAAAACCTATTCTGTGTGCTGAACTACTGGCAAGTCTTTTCAGATTGAGATTAGAAAATCATGACAGACAGTTCAGTATCACATGTCTTACCCATCCGAACACACATGTTTATGCCAATCCTGTGTAACAGACTGAATGCATGCACATGTCTTGCAAATACACCTGCTATAGTATTGACTTAGTAGCTCAATCTGTTACATTCCTAGCATGCTTTACATTTTGCCACCCACAGTCCTGGCTTCCATTCCAGTCTGTTGCATGTTAAGTCAAGTACATACTCGTCAAAACAAATAAATGACTGATCCCTGCAATTTTAAGCAGAACCAGTTGCTGCTACTGCAGTCACTGCCACCCATATTAGCATGTCAAAGGCTTGGAGACACTTCACAAATATGTATAGGCATCCTAAATGTCACCTACCACTCTATGGATGGCACTATTACATAACATATGTACCTGAGGCACATGCCTCACTTGCACTTTTATGGGTACCCTCACCCTGGTTATGCTTTGACAACGGAGTTGACACTGCTTCCTCACTGACATATACAGCTTGCTGTCCCCCAATGTGTTCACAATCCTCAGTATGACACCTGCACAGAATGCAGCAGCTGGAGCCTGCAACATATGCGGCAGTATGTTCAGCTACCTGCTACAGACCTACCATACCTCCCAAACAGTTAGAACAGGGGATCCACACAACACCCATACATAAAGGGGTGGTCGGAATGATCAAGTGACAGGAACATTTGTCACAGTCTCCCCCTGCAAACATACAAAGCTGATAGACCAGCAGCTACTGCAGCAGCATGTATATTCTGATGCAAATGGTGTATGACACTCACATCTGTCTGTCCCCCTACTGACCTCAACCCACACTGTTAAACAGTAGGCTGCCACATAATCAGAAAGTCTGTTCACAATGGTCAAACATAGCATGGCAAACTGTGAACACACCACATAAATCCACACATTGGACAGTATTTTACCTACCCTCTGTGATATTGTAGTCCCCATACCTTGATAATGTACATCTCACAGGCCAGGAAAAGGGCCAAGGCCTACATGAAGGCCTTAAATATAGCACTGTGGTGCCCTGCCATTGGATAATGAAAATGCAACCCAGCTGTTCTGGATGCAATTAGTAAGTGTGAGTGACAGATTGGTGGACAGGCAATCACCTGTTCATGAGCATTACCTACAAAAGCAAGCTGCTGCCTATGGTTAACAGGTCTGTGACTTTCTTTACAAAGACAGAGTGTGAGAAAATAAGCATTATACTACAGGATTTCTGCACATAAAGGAGAGCAGCACTATACCAGGTATGTAATAGAAGTCCCCATGTAATGGGACACAGATGGATGGATGCAGTTATGAGAAATAGAGATTACAACAGTAGGTCTGTAGTACATATCTTAGAATGACATGTTGCTGTTAGTCAGCTGTCCAGCACCTACAGGCTTTGTTGTTGGCTCTGTCTGCAGTGACATAGATCACAGCTCTGGCCCTCTAAGTCCCTCCAACAATGATCGGCTCATATACGAATGCTACTGGATTGTGTTTTAGACAATAGTGACAGTATGTATTGGTGGATACAGCTGGCATATCACATGATGTAATGTCAGTCAGCTCCTCTCAGTCTGTGAATGTCAGACATGCATATTTCAAACATTGTTCAGGTGTCCCTGACTGTTCCTGATGTACTCTGGTTAGGCCACTGTGTACTCCACACCCATATCTCTTCGCTTGAGAGCTATGCCTAGCATACCTGTTGACTCCGTACAGCAGGACAGCAGGTTATAGCCAGTAATAGTGGGGGGACAGAGGCCTAGCTTCAGTGACAGAGTGTACATATCGAGCATGCAATGTAAGGGAATGACTACAGTACCAGATATTAATGTACCATAACTGTTTTCTGAGGGGTCTGGTGTGTGACAGCCAGATTCCCCACAGTCTGAGAACAACCATTACATATTGTCAAACTGTTTGCCGGACATCTACATTTGTCTGGCAGAGGGTCCACATATATCAGGCACATGTACAAATTCTGCAAACATCTGTGTACTGCAGATGTCGGACACCTACAGAGAGGATACCCTACAGAACACCTGCGGTGCTGTCTGTCATTGGGTCACACACATGTTGCTGGACTGTCCCCATACACTTATAGTACCACTCACCTATTTGTTGGATGGTGGCTGCATGACATGGTACTGGGATGTTGCCCATAGGGAACACACTAAAGTAGATAACAGTGATGGGTGTGCAGACATAACACACAGTCCATCACAGCACACAGGGCTATAACCGGTATACCTAGGATCATATGAGATTACTAGGCTAATGGCCCTGAGGCCCTCAAAAGCCTATCCCAGAGTTTAGGCCATGTTTATGCAAGTCTGCACCTGATGCCCCAGTCAAACAGGGACACAGGTGGCATCCCAATGGTGTATGTTCTCTTTACTATCCAGTTATTCAGATTTCACTTAAAAAGGGGTAAAGAGGTACTCTGCCTGATGTGGTCAGGGTGTCCATTCGACAGCTGGTTGAGTGTGTGGGACACACATGACCCACCAACAAGTCCTGTTGATATCACAGACCAGGTTGAGGGCACGTGTGTGGGTTACTCAAGTGGAGCTTGACTTGCGACTGTGCAGCAGTCCCATCAAGGTGGAGTCCATGATCACCTTGTATGCCAGACAGAGGTCACCTCTGAAGAGTCTGTATGAAACTGGGTAGAGGAATAGAGCTTTTAGCCTATCTGTGTATGGTAGATGTTTGAGGCCCTTGGTATTACCCAGTGAGAAACCTCTGTGGTCTCTCCAGCTGCTGCATGTGGTTTGTGAGGTACATGAGGAAAAGGACATCATACACAATAATGGGCCTTATTAGGGAAGAATACAGGGATGTTATGACCCCCATGTCCCTGGATGAGAGACCCTTACGTATGAGGTGGCCCATGGTAGAAGGTTTTCCTTACAAAGGAAGCAACATGGTGGTCAAATGTCATGGTGCCATCAACCTGTGTGTCCAAATCCCTCACACCTGATTGCATGCCTAGGATGTTGTTAGTAATGTGATAATTTGTGGGGATGTCGCTCTTCCCAAAGGGGATGGCACTGCATTTTGTGTTATGCAACCTGAGGTCATGTGTCTGGCACCACTCATGTGTCTGTGTAAGACCCTCTTGGCAGATGTCCACATCACTAGGGGATTTGGTGACAGCAATCAGGTCCATATAGGTAGAATAGGCTTCTTGGTCATATGTGGGGCCCGGTAGCTAGCTATGATTTTAATAGCGATCTTGTCAATGGTTAACTGCACCTGGAGTGTCTCCCATGGGTCTTACAGTCTGACCAGCCTGGAGGTGTGTATGTCTTTCATATATAGTGAAATCCCACATCCCTTGGGTTTACTGCCCACACCTTGGGGTCTGACTGTATGATAGGATGGTTGACCATGTAAGGCTGGGGTGTTCTCTGCAGCTTTGAACCATGTGTCTGTGACTGCACAGATGTCATCATTCTCTGGGTTTAAGACTGCTTGCAATGAGTGCTGATTCATGTTTAGACTCTTAGCGTTTAGCAGCATGGCCTTCAATTTGTGATTTGTTGACAGTTTCATGTAGGTAGTGTTAATGTCACCACCTTTCCTAATAAACGCACTATGGTGGTGACAAGAACCATGGCCAGAAGCCTGAAGGCCAGGTGAGACAGATGGAGGCCATCTCTGGCAAAGCATCGTGGTCTGTTGATCATATCATCCCAGGCTGTCAGGTACTAGATCCCTTTGGAATGGCACCAGAAACCAAGACAATTGTTAAGGTCAATCATTTCCTGATTGTATTGTGGCATCATTCTTGGTGATGGCAGAATGCTGCTTAAGACTAGGGCATACCTGCCTGGGACACATACTCAGCTGGCTCAATCATGTCACGTCACATAGTCCAGGGAGGTACATCTCAGGTCAGGCACACCAACATGGACTATGACAGACTCATAACAGTACTTGTTGTTGACAGACTTCAGTGCGTATGTAATATTGCAGATTCTGGCACCTGAAAGACAAGTAACCATGACCTTCTCCATTTACAGCCTGGTGAGATGCACATCTGTGTGTCTCACAATGGAGTCTGCTATGACTAATATGTTTGTTTTATGGTGATGCCTTAGTGGCTGTGGGACACAGGTGTGTGACTATGTGTGGTATATGGTGTGCAGGGCTGTGGATTTCATGTGTGTTTTTGCCTCAGAGGTCTCCTTTGTTTGGGGATGCTTATGTTGAAGACCTCTACATATGTGGGTGTGTGTTGTGTAGGTCTGAGTGGCGCGTAAGGTGTATGATTGTGTTGACGACCTTTTTGGTGCCAGATATGTGGGCTTGAGAGGGAGCGAGCATAGACTACAAGTTCCTAATGTCAATGCATCTCTCACAAATTGTGTTCCTTGGTGGTGTTTGTAGATGGTTGTCCATGTACATGAGGCAGTTGCTACACTGTGTCAGGATGCCCATATCAACCAGACTGGCAGGGGAAACTGTAGCACATTGTTCAGCCATATTTGTCAGAATCAGAGGGAGGAAGGCCAGGGAGACCAAAGGGGTGGGCCTACAGCCTAGGTGCTTAAAAGAAACATAGAAGGCTTACACTACCATGTACAATGTAGACAGGCTATAAACAAGCAGTAATAGGTACAACAGAAAAGATGCAGTTGAACACCTTGGAGAACATGCAGCAAGGAGCTGGAAACAGCAAGATGAGGAGGGAAATGCATTATGTATTGCCACTATGTTGCTGATAGCCACATACATACTGTGGTGAGAGATGGCGGGGTATGATGTGAGAGTTAGCAAAGGATAGTGTCAGCAAATGTGGATGTACAGGGTGTGTACATAATGGAAAGCAATGTATGTGGTCCTGTGATGTGTTCCTCACTTCTTGTCTTTCAGGAGTGATGTACAGACAGAGGAACCCACCTTTTACTGCAGCCAAGAATTAAGTCATAGTTGACAGCCCCAGACTCCATCATGCCATCCTGGTGTCGTGGAGTCGCCATAATCAGGAACAACTTGCTGCATTGTGGGCAGTCCTTGTTGCAACGGTAAATCACATCGGACTACAGGAAATAAGCTATGAGCAGGTCCGACACCAGGCCACCAATATGATAAATGCTGCATGGCAAAGGGCTGCAGCTGTGGCCAGGGACCATGCTGGCACCAGTGGAGGGCCTGCAACACAACAACCACTCTTGGCCACAGAGGAGTTCCTGGCAAACCTGGGTTCAGCCACCAGCTCACAAGTATTCATCATCCCATACATCATGGAGGTGGGTGGCACAGCTGCCTCACCAGGGAAGCGTCCAGGTAAGCTTCCTGCGGGATCACTGTAATACTGTAGCACTCATAGTGGCAGACTCTGCAAACCTGTACATGGATGTCAGGTCAATCTGCATTTGGGGGGGGGTTGTAATGCACACATGTGCACACATACTCAGAATGTCAGCAATGTGGGCAGTATCACAAATTTTACTGTACATGTTGATATATGCACATATTATCCTGTACCAATGCCACATTTGTGTTTGCTGACAATACCTCTCCCCCACAATTCCATAGTTACATCTGGTCTGGCTGGAGTCCAACATCCTGTAGCCGGTGAGTGTGAAACTGTTTTGGTATGATTCATCTATACCCCAGGAATGTTAAGGGCTGACAATTTGCTGTGGGCACAACTGTTAAGCTTAGCCACAGTACAATACTTGTATGTTTAGTTGTGGAGGGGTTCACTGCAGTGCATTGAATTGGTAATCACAGTAGCATATTTCCAGGAGCTGTAACATATTTACATGTATTTTTGTGAGGGTGTACGCATTCTACTATACAGCGGGCAATAGTATGGTGGGGACAGGTATACTGTATTTTCGGTGAAGGTCCATCACATACACTGACATGTTGCTTATCTAACAGGTGTATAGTACTGGCAACATTAACTAGACATAGCTGCACTGCATATTGTTAAGGGCCTGTCTTGTCTGTGTCTGTAGTAGTATGCTTGTGTGTTGTGCATGGGATCAGTAATAAGGTCTGGTATGTATAATGCAGTTATGGCGCATCATCTGTGTGTGTGTGTGTGTGTGTGTGTGTGTGTGTGTGTGTGTGTGTGTGTGTGTGTGTGTGTGTGTGTGTGTGTGTGTGTGTGGATCAGTAGACATAATAGTACAGGAATTAATGTAGTCATGTTGTCTTCATCCAAATAGGTGACGTAGGGGTTAGAGTCTGTCCCCCTCGCAACCTGATGTCAGTGTCTCATCAGACTCTGATGATGATGGTGGTGGCCATACTGAGGCATAGTTAGGGTTGTTGGAGGCTGAATCTGTCCCATGGGTTAACATCCCACTTCCTCCCCCAATGTCCCCACACACAGTCAATATGCCCACACATACCCAGTCCCCTGCGGCCATAGATATTGGACAGTCAGAGGGTGGTGGCATCAAACAAGAGAGTGTGGCTATTATAGAATCTGTGACTGTAGACACTAGCCATAGCCAGAAAGCTGGTGAGGGTCCACATAGGCAGATAGACAGCGCTGTTCAAAGGAGGATTGCTGCCCATCCACCACCTGTCACAGGTGTCACATCATGAGTCACTCGACACATGTTTTGGTCCATCATGATGGCACAGACATAGTCTGAACACAACACCAGATGGATGCTCAGGATCATGGCTGCATCACTGTCTGGCATCCATGACTACATCCACAATATTGGTGACACCGTGCATAATTTTGTCAATGTAGTGGACAGACAGTGGGGTGAGACATTGTCAGTCCTTAACCACACATTGTCTGTGCTGGAACATGTAGTGGGAGTAGGGCATCAGACTCGTGGATATAGGTCAGCACCAACATTAGTTGAGAGTCCACGTGGCCATGCACAGTCACGCTTCCATAGTAGCAGTACCACCAGCACTACAGAAGGGAGGGTGCTGTCCACACCACAATGTGGCAGGCCATGGGCATGTGGTCCTGAGTGGTCCAGTGATGAACATGTACCCAGCAGACACTAGTCACCATCACCAAGTAGTACTGCATCTGACCCTGGGCATGATGGTGCTAGTGCCATTCCTGGCAGAACCAGTTCCCATGTTCATGGCCAGAGATAGTAAACTGTAAATTCTGCCATGTGTGGTCCACAGCTGTCCAACATACCCTCATGTAGGGCTAGCACATGGCTTGATTGTGTATGTCACACACACATCACTGTCACATGCAGGTCACCAACAGACACACACAACTCCTCTCTATGGCCCAGCTGACCAGCACTCCTCCAGACACACACACACACACACACACACACACACACACACACACACAATGTCAACTGTGTGGCACAGCCTAGGCATTTGGCAACCCCACACCACACCCTGTGCATGTGATGATATCTGTGCCATATCCCTGTCATCCATACCATCAATGCAGGGACATGCAAATATGTGTCTGATGCACAGGGTGACTATAGTACATTTATTGACAGATTGTAGTGCAGTAGTGTTATGCCCTGTAAGGTGCTGTTTGCTGGCATGTGTCATGACTATACATCAAAGTGTATGTACCTTTGTTCCATGATGCTGCATTGGTGGTAGTATTTCTGACTGACTGTTGTCTCCCACACCTTTTTCTGTTTCTATTCCAAGGGTCTGTGTGTCTATGCTGTGGAGAGTTGGTGCCAATATAGCGGCTTGGGATGGCATGGTGAAAATGCAGAAATATGACTTCACCAAGGTTCAGCTATATATGTGCATTGTTACCTAGGTGCGTATGTGTAGAACAGTGTGTCAGAGACAATGGATGCAGACAGCATAATCTTGCATGCATACCCAGTCACACAGCATACTACTCCTGATACATGTCAGCTGGGAGTTCAGTAGGATCATAGGTTCACAGGATCATAGGAGGTTATTACAGTAATGGCCCTGAGGCCATTACAAGGCTAGCCATTAGTTTGTCCCCAGAAAGAAACATAAGTCAGGACCTGTTCCCCCTGTCAATGAGGGACACAGGTGGGACTTCTGGGACAGAAATGTGGCTTCCCATCCTCTCATCACAGTTGAGTTTGAAGAAGGTCAGCATGGTACTCTGTTTGACATGTATGGGAAGTGTATTCCTGAGACAGGGCAGCCTCTAGGAGACAAACCTGTGTCTCCAGCAGGATGTGCTGATGTCACATATCGGATTCAGGCCTGTCATGCAGGTAATGTGTGAGGGGTTAAACTTATAGATATGGGGCAGCTTTAGTAGAGCAGGGTCCAATATTGCCTTGTAAGCATCACTCAGCCCACCTCTGAGCAACCTGTTTGTTACAGAGTGGAGCAATAGTGATTTGAGCCTATCTGCATGGGATAGGTGTTGGAGTCCATGGATTACCTTTGTGAGATATTTCCATGGCCTTTCCAGTTGGTGCAGATGTCTGGATAGGTACATACAAAAAGGGACGTTGTAGTAATATATTGGTTTGCAGAGTGAGGACTATAGAGTGGTAATCACCACCTTTTATCTGGATGCAATCCATTTACAAGTGACATAAACCACGTACAAGGCTTTTCTGATCACTGCCACTACATGATGGTTGAATGCAAAATTGTTATCAACCTGAGTACCCAGGTCTGTCAACACAGGTTGTGTGTTTAGGGGGTTGCCGTTCATGTGGTAAAAATTGGGGCCGTGTCTTTGCCGACTGGTATGATGATACAGTTTTTTGCATTTAAGCTTGAGTCCAGACCTTGGCACCAGTCAATAGTTGATGTCAGACCCTCTTGCAGTATGTTAACAACATTTGGGGAATCAATGACAGACAACATCCAACTTACACTCCTCCATAAATGGGATCAGTACCTACAAATGTAAGTGGTGGCGGGTAGCATTTATGCCTAGATACATTTGGTTATTTAGGGGCAGCAGCTACTCACAGGGCCTCAGAATGTATACATATTGCACACACATAGGCAAGACAGACTACGGTTGCCACCTTATCAGATGCCCAATGTGGGACACTTTTTGTAGTAACGTGAGAGTTGGCAGACAAACCATACTCATGGCAAGTGCAATGGACAGAACCTCACATTTTGACCATATAACAGCTTATTTTTGTAGCAGTTGCCTAGATTATGCTATTTCTTATAACATTTAGGTGTTTGTGATGTAAAGTGACTGCTTTATGCAACTATTACAATGATGTAGAAATGTTTGTTGTCCTACACTCTCTATTGTTTTAGTTGTTTTCACAGGACACACCTGGCCAAACATGGACTGCAACTTCCACAGTACAACAGGTGCTAACCTAACACACACACACACACACACTCACACACACACACACACACACACACACACACACACACACACACACACACACACACACACACTGCTGCAAGGGGACATATGTAGACACATGCACATGAACTGCCCTTGCTGAGAGCAGAACCCTACCTGTGTAGTTGTACATACTATAACGCTACATATGTATCGCATGTGCTATGGAGCTTATGTGTTTTTGGAGTGTCTGCCACTACTGTTCAAGTGGATGTCATCGGCAGGCACTGTAAAGGTTGCTAATGGAGGGGTTAACAGGTTTGCACAAGTCCTTAAAATTGTATAACCATCACACACACACAGGCAAGACAGCTGCACTGCCACAAGGGGATATGCTTACACATACACATACACGCACAGAGTTGCCGGTTTTGAGAGCAGAACACCTACTTATCTATTTATATATACTATGGTACTACATACTTATCCCATGTGCCATGGAGCTTATGTGTCTGAAGAGTGTCTGACTGTGCCTCTAAGGTGGATGACATCAGCAGGCCCTGTAAAGTACGCCAATGTGGGGGTTAACATGTAGGCACAGGCCTTAAAATGTATTAGCATTGCACACACATAGGCAAGACAGGCACACTGCTGAAAGGGAATATACGTACGCACACACACACTCACAGAGTTGCCGTTGTTGGGATTATAACCCCCTACCTATCTAGTTTTATAGAGTACAGTACTATGTACATATTGCATGTATCACAGAGCTTATGTGTTTGGAGAGTGTGTGCCACTGCTGTTGGGGTGGATGACATTAGCAGCAGTTGACAGGGAGGTCACTGTTGTGGAGGACACCAGTCACAGGGCCATAAAATGATTGACCATTGCACAGACATAGGCCTGTTGGGCACGTGTATGCTGCTATATGTGGAATATCTACACACACACGCATACACACAAAGTGGCTGATGTGAGATTATAACCCCTACCTACCTACTAATACACATTTCAACTCACCATACTAGTTGCATGCACCACTGGAAACCATTAGGGTGCAAGTGGCAGCAGCACTATATCACTCTGTACCTTTCTGTGTGTCTGTGTGTCTCTCTCTTTCCCCCTCTCTCTCTCTCTCTCTCTCTCTCTATATATATATATATATATAGCTCTACAGATACACATATAAGGGTAATTATGTCTGAAGGGGATAGGGAGAGACAGTTAGGTATACATAGCTGTCTGTATGCACAGAGATATATTGACATCTCAGTTCTATAGGCAGATGAGGCTTCAGACATGGGCTGAAATTAGCTAAGTGTAGGAGCATGGCCAGTGTGACCACCAGTACTTACAAGGGGACTCCAGTCCACACCTACCTGTATTCCAGTCTGGGATTTTGTGTGCTACAGCCAACTGGCTGCTGCACCTGATTAAACAGTCCAGCACCTCCTTGAAATAATGCCCAAGGGATTCCCCAGCTGTGTGCTGGCCATAATATCTGACTCATACCTAGGGTGTGTACAGATCGTATTAGACTGAACAGGGTTTTTCATCATATGTCAACTACATTTTACATAGCAATGTGATTTCCTGGTACATCAGTGGCAGATCATTATAGATTGACGTGAGGAACTGCTGACAGACATTTGAGTTACTGACTCCATACACAGCAGGGAACTCATGCTACTGCACAACCTGTTCTACTCTGCACTTTCGACATTTGTCTGGCCAGTAGCTCATCCTTCCCCTTATATGTGGGCCTTTGTCTTGCTTCTGTTCCTGGCTTTGTTCACAGTTGCTACTCTATGTAGTTGTAAGATATGCTGTGACTGGGATACAAGATGTAACACCACACACACAGGGTTACAGACTTCACACCTCTGACTGTACCTGTTTTGCAGAATGTCCAGAATGCAACCCATATGTCTGCTCTGGTCCTCAGTTTGTGTTGCATTGGTATTATAATGCTGCATGGTGCCCATACCTCTCAACCTCTTAGAGCAAGAAATCTGGACAAAGCCATATATAAAAGTGGGAAAGACGCCCAAAAACAGGGAAATTTTTATAATATTGCTCTTACAAACTTAGACTGTAGAATAACAGGTTTTGTATTATCATGAATTTTCTGAAGGTTATGAAGTCTGAATCTCAAATGTCTTGTCATTATGTTCTAACGTCAACCTTCATTGATTTGCCACTAGTTTGCCAGAAAAATGCAATGTTATGAAAAATGGACAAGAAATATGAGGCAAAATGTCAACATTCTGTGAAACTCTGTACATTTGAGAGGTATGATGGTGCCCACTGACTTGTTGGAAGTACTGACACAGTTACATGACAGCCTTTACATCCTGCTGCTACTCTGACTTGTTACAACCTCCTGTTCTACTAGCCACCATCTAGGTTATTCAGAGCTGTGTACTGTCCATATCTGTGACCTCCTGTCCCACCATTGTCTCTGGCTTTGTCCAGCTTTATTGCAGTAACAAATAGTGACATATGGACAGCCTGTAGAACTCCTACCATAGGTGTAGCTCACATGCAAAATAGTAGGTGCAGCCAGTCTTGAACCATGAGCACCATCAACTATGGTAATGTACTTACCCCATTAAGCCACAACAGCCACCAGACAGTGCTGTTTAATTCTTGACACTATCAAGCACAGACGTACATATCACATTGACCCCTGCATATTGTGGAAATGGAACATGTCACCAGGTTAATTGAGACAGCCCTGGGATTGTGTGGTCTGCTGCTATTACCTTGCAGACATAATGTTACTGCAGTTGTATGGGAGCACGGGTGTGTTAGGGGTAGGGGACTCTAGCATTAACAGTCATGCATCTGTTCTATGACCCCGCTGTTTGTCATTTCCCTCACATAATGCAGTGGGCTTTGCTGCCTTGGAGCCTACTGCATATTATGGGGTGGACAGTATTGGACAGAGAGTTCCTGTTGTCTCACATGTTGTCAGTTGTCTTCAGGTATCTCAGTATCCCACTCTATTCCCTTGCATACATCTGGCAGGTCCATACATATGCTACCATAGTCTAGTACCCCATACATTTGTTATAAAGAAGAGTGACTTACCTTGTGCTTGCAGCAGATGAGATAACAGTGCTTCAGGGCTGACTCTATTGGATGCATGCAATACACAACCAATACATGGTAAGGTAGAGGTTGTGTAGTGTGGCTGTCATTCTTTTTACTATGTATGTGTCAGAGTGAGGTGTCAGTCCCTAGGTCCCTAGGTTGTCAGTGCATGTGCTATGCGTTGCCTCTTTGCCAAGGCCAGGGCATACTAGGCACTCCTACATCTGCCTACAGGGACAGGCTCAGAGGGTTCATCCTCCAAGTCCCCCTGTAGCTGTCGGGACCTTGGCACTGGTGGGGTGCTGTGTGTCCCTTCCCTGTGATGTTCCTGCTGCAGCTGTTTCCACAGGCTCATATTGTATAGCATGGCACATACTGTGAGCATGTGTGCACATGTGGCTGCAGAGTACTGCAGGGCTCCACCAGATATATTGAGACAGCGGAACCATGACTTGAGCAGCCCAAACACATGCTCTATGATGGTCCTAGTTTGTGCGTGCCTCATTATGGTGTTCTTCAGTAGGTGTGTGTGCATTTCCGATGGGTGTCATCATCCATGGTTCCAGTGCATACCCAGCATCCCCCAGTAGATGTCCATATGGGATGTCGCCTCTGGCAAACATCCGGTACAGCTGTGATGCATGCCAGATGTGGGAGTCATGATAACTGCCAGGGCTGCCAGCACACACATTCATGATAATCCCCTGGGAATTGCACATGACCTTGCAATTGATGGAGTGATACCCCTTGAAGTTGACATAGAATATACCCTCCTCACCAGGTGGTGTTTTGATGTGCACGAGTGTAGCCTATGGCACCCAGTACCTCAGGGTAGTGTGCTACATGGTGGAAAAAATGCATATTACTGGCCGTCTCCTCAGGGGTGCAAGGTAAATATATGTGCTCACTGGCATGTGTTTGCATGGCACCCAGGAACTTGTGGAATACCCTGGATGCAGATGCCTGTGAGACCCCCATCATGTCTCCAGCAGGTCTTTGAAAAGTACCTGTAGCTATTATTCTAAGGGTTACACATACCTTTGTTTCCACTGGGAAGGGTTCTCCTCTGTTGGCTCTGGGTCTGAGTTGAGGGCGGCAAAGCTTGGTGAGTTCTTGTAGTATGTTCCTGTCCACCCTGTAGTGCTCTACAATCTCTATCTCATGTAGCCCTTAGAAGGCTAACCTGGGCCTGAACACTCTTCTCCTTCTCAGTCTAGGCTTATTGTCAGCATCAGCATCATCACTGACCTCAGCCTCTAGCACATACAGATGTAGCAGAGCAGCAACATCCCTTATCATTTTGTCAGTTAAAATTCCCAAGTGTGTACTCAAATGGTGCAGAGTATGTGGAAAAAATCAGATTGAAGGATATATGCATACTTTATAGTGGTGTGCTGTAGATGCAGCCTGTGTGATTGGCTATGATACATTCCATCTGCCAGGTCTATCACTGAAGGTTTTCAATAGCCCAGTGTTAGTGTAACATGGTTTATCAGTCATTTATACTTGATTGGCTTTCCCAGGCTATTTCCTTGTACTATTTTTTTTTTATTTCTTTCTCTGCTAAGCACTGGAGCAAGGTGCACAAACTCGCAGTGCTAGTATAAACAGTGCTCAGCAGTTGAGACACACCCCCATGCACGGGCATGCTCAGCTTAGCTTAAACCAGCTAAAACATGTGCCCCACAGCTAAACAAAGCTTAGCAGCACTGGACACACACCCCTGCTTAGATGTGCTTAGCTGAGTGCAAACAGGCACTGCTCAGCTCCAATCCACTTAAACACAGTGTGACACCACCTTTTGATGTCAGCTACCTGATCTACTAATATCAACACAATTCTGTCCCTACATGGGTTTTATCTGTGGATACGGTGGCCCATTTTTGCTATTCAGTAACCCTAGCTCATTTGCATACAGATCCTTGCATATTCCCTGGATACTTCACTACTCCAGGGCCTGCCTCCTTAGCAACCACTGAAACCTGTCATTGTACACTCTGCACAGAGGGCACTATAATGCATTATTTTTGCAAATATCTTATGTTCAGTTTTTCAACACTCCAATATTTTTTTTTTGCATAACGGCATGTTTGCTGCACAAATGTAATATGTGTATTTAAAAATATATATATTTTATAATGATTTGCATTGCTTTTTGGACTCACTGGGCATACTTTTGGCCATTTCCATCCCTACATTGCTATATCACACCTTCTTTTTGAGCTTTTACAGCCCCTGTTTTATTTTTACATTTCTGTACATGGTTACTTTCCGTGTACATTTCTGACTCCAACATACCTCCTACATGGGTACCGTTTGGTTTATTGGATCACAAATCACCCTCATTTGCATGGATTCCACCTGCTTATGAAGTGATTTGCATTCCACGGACACTTCTGTGCACACACACTCATGCACACCCCTCTGCTCTGTTTACTGGATCTCTCGGCTGCCGATTTCCATGTTGGGGCCATGCCACTAGGCCTACATGAAAAATCACTCTGTCTAGGCTTTGTTGAATTCCCCCCATATTCTTTCACTTTTCTTTTTAAATGGCATATTTCCTTTTACTTGTAATTTATCTATTATCAGTCTCCACAAAAAAATTTACATCTACTTTTTGATTACACAACTTATTTGTATCGCTTTAATTTTTTCATCTGTTAGATTTTTCCATAGTTTCACATAATGTTTTATCATTACATTCTTTTACCATACTTTTCTTTCTTTTTCTATAGCATCAATTTTTATTTTCCACAAAAATATTTTAGTAACATTTTATTTCTTCATTTATACATTCTTTTTCTCTTTGACACTTTTCCACTATAGCTCAAAATTATTCATATTTATATTTATACAGTTGTACTGCTAATCTCTCATCTTTTTCTGTTATCCACATCAACACTTTGTACAAATTTAGTGAAGCAGCATAAACCCCTTCCTCTTTATTTACATAAAAACTCCTCTTTTTACTTGGATTAATCTAGAACCCCATATAAATGAAAAAAATATATCTGCAATAATTCCTTTTCAAATACTGTTGGCAACATAAATATTCTTGCTAAGTATGCTATTTTCCCATCAATATTGAGTTGATCAAATATATTTTTTCTAAATGATAATTTATATGTTTTCCAGAAAAGACATTCCCCAGGATTCACGAATCCTCTGTGTAATTGTAGAGGAGGCTTACACGGAAACGCCAGTGTAAGAATAAGACGGCAGAGCACCATGCATATTAATGAGGGCACGCTGCCTCAACTCGAAGGCTAACATGAAACATGCATGAGTGTAGGGGGCATGTCGGACTGCCGAACAGTCCAAAAATCCACACCCCTACAAGTATCACAATAGGGAAATGTCAACTGACATGAGCGAGTCCTCTCAAATGTGTAAGTACCCAACACTACACTCCCCCACATTCTAAACCACAGTACAATAATAAAATATAAAACTTTTATTTTTTTTTAGCATTCCCGATATAGCTGCCCGTATTTGCGCATGTTTGCGTGTGTATGCCCATTGCTTAGCTACAGTTAGCAGTAAGACATCGAAGAGGATAATAAGAAACTTATATGCAAATTAAGCAAAATAGCAATAGCGTAGTGGTAGAACCCTTGCACTAAGAGGAGGAATTCCCGGTTCGAGTCCCACCACTCCCCTTTTTATTTTCTATTGGAAATCCATATATGAAAAGAATTCCTTCCATTTACCAATGAAATTTTAGCAAAAACCATTGAAATGGCCTATGTAGTAGTGAACAAATGTTTTTTATATATATATATATATATATATATATATATATATATATATATATATATATATATATAAGAAAGTGAAATTGTTATGCATACTGATGAATGCAGAAGTAATGTATTTTAAGCAAAGTGAAGCACTGCTAAGCAAAGTTTACCAGTATTAAGCACATTTCAGTATAATTGCTCATAGCTTAGCAGCACTTTAACTAGCGAAATAGCTTTGCGCAGAGCTGTGCATCGTGCCAACTAGCGCAAACAGAACATGTGTGCATGTTGCTGCGCACCACACTAACCAGTGCAACGTAGAGCAACATCGGGCAACATAGAGCAACGTAGAGCAATGTAGAGCAACATCGGGCAATGTAGAGCAACGTAGAGCAGCATAAAGCAACATCGGGCAATGTAGAGCAACGTAGAGTAGCACAGAGCAACGTCAGACAAAGTCGAGCAAAGTCGGTAAAACATAGCCACACCTCCTAGCCGGTCTGGCCAGTAGTGAAATAAAAAGCAATGACGGACCTCGAACTCGGGATACTGTGCACCATAATCACAGTATTGAACCACTAGGCCATGATATCTTTACATAAGTATGCACTTTCAACACACACATACATATCAATTTAAGTTTACCCATTGCTAAGCAGGTGTACCTTCAGCTGCATTTTTTCAAAACTAGCCAATCACAAATAAGTGCAGGAAATGATGCATATTTAAGCTCCATAGGTGGGAATACTATCCATAACTGGTTGTAGCTCCCATCTGCAGGCAGCAATGGCCGGTGCTGGAGAGGGCTCTTGTTTTCAAGCACAACGTTGGGGCATTGAGGAGTCAAAAGTTATGGTTTGGCTCCTTGTCCACCATCATGAGAATAGACTCCTGCGGGGCCAGTACCAGGGCACCCAATACAAAGCGGAAGCCTGGAATGGTCTAGCTCATGAACTCACCAGTGCCACAGGTATCCCTCGGACTGGTGAGCAGGTCAGACACCACCATGCAGTCCTGAGAAGACGCAAGGCGGATCAACTGGACCAGTGAATCCAGGAGGCCTGTGGGATTCCAAATGCCCCACTACTGAGTAAGTAGCCATGGAATTAAGCATGTAAGAATTGCTATTCTAGTGTATACTATGGATAGGTATGTCTCAATATCACTTCAATTACTTCACAGCTGCAGGTGTCCGTGCTGTGAATCAGCAAGCCTATGCAGATAGGCTGCTAAGGCTGCACCACCAGGCAGGTTAGTAAGTATTCTGCATGTACTGTTATGTAAAATAAATGAGAGAGCCTGAAAAATGTGTTTAAACACAATAAATAAAGGTATAATAATTCTCTAATAATTATTCTGCATGTACTGTCATATAAAATAAATGAGAGAGCCTCTAGAAAAGTGTTTTAAGTCTTTAATAAAGGTATAATTCCTGGAGTGTGGCTGTGTCATTTTCTTTGATATGTTGTTGTACCCTTGCATTATAGAAATAGTACTGTTGTATTAAGCGCTGTTAACACACAGTTGGGTAGGCCCATATAAAGTGGATGAAGGGAGTGCCAGTAGCTTTTAAGCATATTCACAGTCCTCAACTGTTGGTTCATGCCCAGCATGTACAGGTTAATCTGGCACATGAGTAGCTTGGTATTGTGTTCCCCAGAAATGTCATTGTGCTGGCAGAAATGTAGGGAGCTGTTAACATATAACTGATAATTTCACCTACACATATCTAGATAAGTATATGAAAGTAGAGCTGTCAGTGTACCATCTCAGCAGTAGTGTGTCTGAGCAACTCACAAAATATGTAGCAGTAACATCTGCATCCCGGACAGTTTGTATGTCAGATACAGCCCATGTATATAAAGATCTAGCAAAACCCATTTCACGATCTAAGGACAAATGTGTAGTGTAATAATACATGTAGGGGAAATATAACTGCAGTCAATAGGAATGTAGTGTAAACTAGAAGGCTATATAAGTTGTTAATGGAGCTATCATTTTCCACCCTACTGTATGTGCATAAAAAATGCAATTCCACACCTCAATGGGCATGTCTAATTTCAAAACATTTGTTGGGACATATGTCCTATTGGTTTATAAATATCTGCATTTATTTCGATGCATGAGCCCTGTTCAAATACCACAATATTGGTGGCTTGTTGCCATCAATTAAACCTGCATGCTGTTGTAATATCCACTGTTGTCCCATATATGCATGTGTCATGCTTGTTGTTCAACTGTTGGAACTTTGGTGTGTTGGGTTAATAGGAACACTTCTGCATGCTGTTATAACTAATTGGGAATGCTGTTGACTGTTACTAACCCATATTTTCATTAAATCCTCCTAAACATAGAATGTATGGGAAGGCTGCTCCCAGCGGACCCACCTGTCCCACCTCAGCTGGCGATGGCACCTGGCACCAGCAGGTCCGGTGCCCAGCCTGGGACCTCCTCCTCCATTGGCCCTGTGCCACCTTCAGGTGGAAGCACTGCAGGGGATGGGGCTCATCCCCCCTGTGCAAGTGTGGGCAGAGGAGGGCCACCTATCACCCTCCGAATGGTCCGGGCTGTGGTGCGTAGGGAGATCGCTGATCCCCTACGCCAGCTTGAGGCACGAGTGGCACGACTCATGGGTGAGCCTGCCCCTCCTACGCAGCCCCCAGCACAGCCACCCTCTGGGCTGTGAAGGTGCAGTGGTGACTGCCCATGGGTGGGGATCTCAGTTCCACTGTTGCCATCTGTGGGGGGCTCATGGGCTTGCGATTTACAAACATCCTTCCCCATCAATGGTGTCCACACACCACATGTGTCATATTCCGCCCCTGTATGCATCTTGTCTGTTTATCTCCCCAACCTACCTCCCCAAATATACCTACTTCCCCTACCCCACATTCCACTCCCACCTGAAAAAAGGGCATTCTGCTACCAAAAAACAATTATGCCCCATACATAGCTGCCCATTTAGCACACATGCCCGCTGGACACATAAACTGATATTTAATTGGCAGTACAACATACTTTGTTGTTCTCACCCCTCTCACAGGGGTTGAAGGTTTCATATTTCCCTCCAAATTTATTGCATATGCACAGCTGTTGCTGTTAAAGAAATGGGCAGCTATGGGCCTTCCCTACACCCGTCCTGCACATCCCGAGCTGTATTCCCTACTGTCTTCCCCTCTTTGTACCCCATTTCCACCACTTTCCTATCTCCCCATTTTCTTTTCTTTCAAAGAAATGAGCATGGGGGTTAGAGGGAGTAAGCACTTTTAAGCAGTAGTTAGTGGGTTTGCGCAAGTGTGTGGCTGTGTACGCTTGTGTGCACTTAGCTAAGCATCACGCAAACCCACGCAAACCCACTTACAACTGCTTAAAAGTGCCTTAGTCACTCTATGTCAGGGCCCTTGTTCTGCTCAGCAGCAAAATAAAATACCTCTGTCAGCTTCGAACCCTGGACCTTGTACACACTAGACTGCATGAAGTACCACTGATGGTAAACATACAATAAATTGGTGCTGAAATCAATATATCATGCATCAGAATGAGTGAATGTAAAGGACAAATAGGAATGCCATAACACAAATCCTGTTCTGTGTATCTTTACCAGCAGTTCTTGTGGAATTGCATTACATGACTGTGAAAAGCGAACCAGCCATTCTAACAGGAAATAATGTTACAGCAGCACTTTACAACCCCCACACAGTATCATAGCAGGACAAACACTAGCATATCTGATTAGGGCAGAGGCCATACTTCCCAACTGTGATTAACTTTCAGGCATGTCCCTGATTTTGAGACAGGTTTTAGCTGTGTCCGTCTGAATCCCTCTGAAAGATACTAACGTCAGACAGAAAGGTGGTGAATAACACTTAATGCATAATGACAATAACTAAGAGTTAGACACCGCTTGTACTTCAAGAAATGTGTATTAATCCATATGCTCTGGTTCCCTCAAAGTCTCAACTTAATGTCTCTAATATTGTAACGGTGTACCTCACTTCTACCGACTTTTCCCTGAGTCTGTTCAAATATGTACCTGAGTGTTTGAGAGGCCTGGCAGAGGCAGAAACACACAGGCATATCAGCTATTCTGCTGTTACACACTGTAAATAGCTTTGGAAGGAGTTAAAGAAGCATACCCTTATGTAGGAGTACAACAGTGAAATACCAAGGGATGTAGCCATGTACTGGTAGCAACCAACTGTGGCATTGCCATTATTCCAGTGCTGAAAAGACCGGTGTAGTGCACAGACAAAGAATAACAGGCTAACCTCTGGCTACAATCTGGATAGGTGCACAGTTGGGAGCTACGCAGACAGACAACTTGCCTTGGTAAACTAACAGGTACACAGCAACCCTTTAAGTCCAGCAAGATAAAGTTCACACATTAATACATAATGCTCTTTCCTTCTGCACCCCTACCCAAATGTGCAATAAACCTGTGTGTTCAGGGTCTACCAAGGATGCAGGTAGGCATACTCAGTACTGAAATTTGTCCAGTTTTCTTGAGCAGCCTTTGCTAATGTCAACACTAAAAAAGTGCAAACTGTTCAAAAGTGAAAAACAGTTCATGTGCCAAATAAAAACATCTCAATAACTACTTTTGTATGGCAGTTAATTGTATAAGTAGAAAAGAAACTACATACACCTATGTATCTTGTGTTAGCATTTGTAGGGGTGAGTACAATTCTTCACTGACAACTGTGTAGTGGAAGTGGCAACATTCAGGTCTGAGTACAACATTTAAATCACTGGCTACACACCTAGCTTTAGATATAAGAAGTATACCAATCTTCTGACTTACACAACAGTGTCCACAGCAAACAAGAATGGGCCCCACTTTGGAAAGCTGAAAGGGCTACGCCTATCTGACATAGCAATTTATAGCATTGGTTTGCTATGACAGTGAGTACTGCAATTACCACACAGCAGGCTGCATACAATTACCAAATGGTGGCCACCAAGTTGTGCAGAGGCCATCCCATGCACATGTGCAGATACCTATAAAAGCAGACTGTACTTGCTGGCCACACATGCAATCATCCCATTGCAGACTCTGAGAGAGAGAGACACACACACACCCCCCACCCACACCAGTGGGAAAAAAAAACAAAAAAAACAAATAAGAAATAAAAAAAAAATTAAAATAAAGCCAAAGATACAGCAAACTGAAAACTACGAACACATACAAAGGAAGGGTATGCAACAGATATGTATTTACTGGCATGTAGTCGATGTATTTGAAGACTACTCTACATACTTTGAAACATCAATATGTGGCAGCAGTACGTATCTATGCACAGATGCCCTGCATAACTACTGCCATGGACAAATCAGTGTGTAGCTGTGTGCAGTGGGACATAACTGTGATATATGTAGCTCAGCATTAAATGTCAAACATCTGAACCATGTCATCTGTGTTCTATACAGTAATGTGGACAATGGCTGTTTGCTGGTATATGACATGTGGTGGTTAAACGCTGTGGGTGTGATTTGTTATGTTTGCAGTGTTGCAGCCAGTGAGGCCTGCTAAAGCCACATGGGCTGAGAACACATTCAATGCATTTCACACAAGACTGTGCAATATCATTACATAACTGTATACCTCACATACTTCGCATAACTGATATTCCCACCATGAAAGGTGGACTATATATGTGCCTATATGTATATCTATATGTACACCAATGGATGTTTATATCTATATATATATATCTATATATATAGATCTATATATATATATATATATATATATATATATATATATATATGTATATGTATATATAGAGAGGGAGAGACAGAGTCATATTTACTGTGACAGATGCCTGGTGACAAAGCCATGGCCTCAAGTTCAATGTCTGAAATTCATTTGCATCCCTTTTGCTAAAAACTCTGTACCCATGAACTACCACATAGGTGGTAGTCGACTTAACACCGAAAATGTGATAAGAGACCATGAGACACAGGTGGACAGTAGTCTCGCCCTTGATAATTACAGTGCCACACTAGTCATGTAATCTGTCTACATGGCACACCTCATCACAAAAGCTGTGTCATCCAGGGAAAAAGAGGTCAGTGTTCCCCTCTACTCATCACTCACAAAACCCATTATAGAATACAATTCCCCTTCTGGTATGTACCTCAGAAGACATCTACAGCTACTGGAAAGGCCACAGACATACCTCACAAAGAGTAATACTGTCCTCAAATAGGTGCCCTATGCAGACCATCTCACAAAACCACAGTTAGACTGTGTCGCATACCGGCAACCCAGAGGTGACCTCTGCCTAACATATAACGCTATGTCAAACCCAGAGCTGTTGGACATGCTCCATGTAAACAGATAAACCCAAAACCCTTAAAAAGCCCAAAAGGGGGAAAACCTAAAACCCCTCCAACAAAAAAAAGAAAAAAAGAACCCCCAGGGTTTTTGGAGGATAGATTAAAAATCCCCCCCAAGGGAAAGAAAAAAATTCCCCATACTTTTTTGGAACCAAATTTTACCTATTCCAAAAAAAGCCAAAACAAAGGGGGGGGGGGGGGGTTTTTTTTTTTTTTAAAAGCCAAACCCCATGAAAAAATTAGTCCCTTGTTTGGGTTTTTTTGGAAGGGGGGGAGGAAAAAAGGAAACCAAACCAAAAAGAAATTTCAAATTTCCTGGTTTTTCCCTTTTAAAAAGGGGGACCCACAAACAAACCAAACTTTTTTCCCTTTTTTAAACCCCAAACTGGGGGGGGCCAAACCCCCAAAAAAAAAACCCTTAACCCAAAAACCCCAAAAAAATTTAAAAACATTTTTTTTTAACTTTTTTTGGGCAAATAATTTTTTTTTTGCTTTTTTTTGGGGAGGTTGACTGGTTGTGTTGTTGAATTTTTCCAAGTTTTTTTGTTGTGTAAAAATTTTTAAAATGGCGGGCAGTGTCGGGCATTGTGGGTTAGCCGATATGGGGTTTTTTGGGTGTTTCCCTGAAGACAAAGTTTGCTATTATGGATTCGTGAATCACTGTAGAATGTTAATGTGCCACAGACTTGTACACATTTGTTTTTGTCTTCCGGGGTCATCCCACCATGAACCTGCCATACCTGCAAGGATAGATATAAAATGTCTCATAAAGTAATGCTATTTTCAAAACCACCAACCCAATAAGCACGCTGTAAGATTTTCCATGGATAAATGCAAGGCATGCAAACCCAGAATATGAGCAGGCATCATGAGTGATTTATTTAGACATGTCAGACTTTGTATGTAAGAAACAGCTTGCCACATTTTGCCCCCATCCCCCCCAAATGGAACCTCCTACCCTGGGGGTCCAACAACAACAACCACCTCACCAGGGGGCCCCCCAGAAATTTCCGGGGCTGGGAAATGGCATAGGTAGACTACTGTTACCCTTTGTTAACAGCATTAGATTTTACTGTGTAGTTAAAGAGTGGGGGTTTTTGGCAATCTAAATTTTTTGGAACATGTTTGTACCTTACTGTAATCAGTGTACTGTAAGATTGAAACATACAATGACAGTGTTGACTGCAAACTGTTTCAATCCGGGGCCCCTTGTAAAGCAAGGCAGCAGACCCATGCTTATTTTTAATTTAATAAAAAAAAGTCATGTCATAGGTGGGGTGACCAACAAACCCCAAAAGCATTGTGCATGTTTGCTGTGGTTGCACATCTCAGTAAGTGAGGGCTGCCTCAAACACATGCAATACACAGAGCATCCCAAACAGTTGTCACACAAATGGACTTTGGGATACAGTATACTTTGCAAACATACAAAACCCCAAGAAATACATGAATTTTACACACTTTTCAGACACATTTTCACACCCCAGTATCCCAAATGTCATCCACACAAAAATAATATACCTGGGGGGTAGAGGCCAAGGGGCTCCTCCAACAACAAAAATTCATGTTGGGCAACCCCTATTGGGCACCTTAAAACCCATGTAACAACTGGCTGTGAAATGGTGAAGGGCCCTTTATTGGTTCGGGTACAGCATGATGGGTGCCGCACACAAAAGTAGCCTTAGTGACCACAACCATAAGGCCATTAAACAATTTTTTGTGTGAAAAATATGCACCTATACACAAATAAGCAATCACCATTTTGCACAAAAGTCTTGTAACATTATGATATAAAGAAAACAATGTGTGATGTTTAATTTTTCAGGTGTAGCATGCCATGTCATTTGGCCCGGCATGTCCCCAAAATTTTACACTCACCATTACTGTACAATGGCTATGTTGAGCAATGGTATTCCATCAAACATGCACCACTCATCCTTTTGTATACATAAGCATGAGCTAAACCTGTGTCCACAATTATCTGTAAAGACACAGACACTCTAATCAGTAATGGATATCTATGTGAAAACAGATAAACATCCAGCCATGGTATGTATACCAGGGGGTGAAGCCCTTGCAAGTTTAATACTTGCACAAATTTTTGTCCATTCACATTGCATTAGGGGAAAACACTGAACAACAAACACATGCATAAACCCTGCTGTTACAAACACCATGCATGCTGTTGAGAACACACCCTGCATGCTGGGGTGATAGATGTTTGTCGGATTGTCCCCCTGCATTGGGTATGTTATTGCTGGTGGTGTGTTGTGTTGTGATTTTTGTTTTGTGTGTGTTCATTTTTTTGTGCATGTGTTTTGTTTTGTCTGCATTCATGTGTGTGTGTGCATGTGTTCATGTTCATGTGTGTGTTTTGTTCATGTGTGTTTCATGTGTCATGTGTGCATGTGTGCAATGTTTGTGTTTTGTGTTCATGTCATTTCATTGTTCATTGTGTTGTTCATGTGTCTGCTTGTCAGGTCATGTGCTGTTTCTTGTGCAGTGGCTGGTTCCCCTGCAGGTGATGTTGACATGTGTATGGTTAGTGTTTGGGCAGGGCATGTTTCAGGTTTTGTGTGCATGGTCAGTGTTCATTTCATGCAGTTGCATTTCATTTTTCATGGTTTCTGAACATTACAGGCATAAAGTGTGTTTCCTGCTTCCTCCACAGGTCGAGGGTTTGGGTGGTTCACCAGCAGGGCCTGAGCACTGGTCAAATGTGAAATGGAAGGGTTTACACAGGGATGTTTCCAGGGCTGTCATGGGCCCCCAATGACGTACACAGCTGCCACCCCCTCCTCAACAGTCATACGCCCTCATCCTTCATACCCAAAGCCCCCGTGAGGGGCAGTCTACAGTTGGCAAACCCGGACAGTGTGGGGACCTATGGCACAAATGCACGCAGCCATCCCAGAAAGTCGGAATGGTACCACAAGGGAATGTGGGTTCTGTCAGACACTGCTGGCACATGCCCCGTCCACAGGTCTTCAATCACCTCCAGGTGTCATGGGGGCCCGACATATGGCGTACACCAGACAGGACTAAGGGGCCCGAGGGGTTCTTTAAATGCAGTACCCGCCCGGGTGCCACCCAAAATTTAATGAGGCATGGTGACGTTGGGGGGGGGGACAAACCCCACAAGTCATTCCATTTCAACAGGGGGGATTGGGGGCTCGGGGTACCACAACATCACACCAACCCATTTCCCCAACACAACGCCCCACCAACCACCCACAATGTTGAGGGTGGCTGCCAAACCATCCTAGAAAACCTGTGCACTGGCTCTGGACAGTCCCCGCAGGGACCTGGGTCCAGTGTACATATGTTACCTTGAGGAAGTAATCTGGTTAGTACCTGATACTGTCAGTAGATCCAGGACAGGTATGTTCCTGGCCAAATGGTGATTGTAAAATGGCAGGCAGTTTGGGTACAAATTGATTGGCAGCCACAGGTGGAATTGTGCATGAGCACCCAACACATAAAAGACACCTGGGCAAACATCCCACATTACTCAACATTGGTCCAGTATCTTGGTAAAACACACATTAACACACAAACATACACCAACACACCACACAAACAACCACACACCAAACAATCATTGATTTTATGGCTCAAAAGACCTTGGCAAACCCCAAAAAAACCCGTCATATATGAAACCTGTACCTCCCATCTGAACATTGTGCAAAAGGGTCTGGTCGACACAGGGGATTTTCAGTTGAATGTTTCTGTTTTCCATAAAGTTAATGTTATCCTTAAGGGTACTACAGGCAGATCTTAAACATGTGTAAAGTATTTTTAACCATTTTAACCCCTAGGGATTTTCCCCCCCAACCAAAACATTTTAAAATAATCCCCACAGGGGACAAAAATTAGGGGTTAGTAAGCCCCAACATGTGAACAGGTTAAACCCGATTTGGGGACAATAAAAAAAGGGCCAAGTGGTTTACATTCATCTTTTTTCCTTTTTTATTTTTTAAAACATTTCCCAAAAGGTTTTTGGGAAATTCCCTCTGTGGAAAAACACCCTAAAGGGGGATAAGGGTCCTTTTCCAAAAGCCCCTTTTCCAAAAAAAGGGTTGTTCCCCAACAACCCCATAATGAAATAACCCATTCCCAAAAATTGACAGAACCCTTTTTCCCCCGCAAATTTAAAAAAAATGGTTTTTAAAAAAATACCCCCTCCCAAAAAGGCCCCCTTTTAAACCCTACCTTTTACACCCTTTTTTTTTCAAAATAGAAACCCGTTGAAAAATGAAAAAGGGGTTTTTTGTATTTACAAGGAAATTTTTTAAAAACCCCAGGCCCCCCCCAAAAAAAAGGGATCACTGCAGTGGCTGGGATTGTCACAAGCATACAGATGTGACCTAAGGTCTGGCAAGCAGCAGCACACTCTGGCAAAGATAACAGATGTGTTCATGGAGAAAGCAGGGTTCCCACCTCTGAAATAATTGAGGTCACATGTACTTATATGAATTTGCCACACAGCTACCTGATGTGCAGTGCACATACTGTTGTCATTGTGATATGTCATACAGTAGTAAAAGCAAAACCCACAGCACAGTCACCAACTCTGCCACACACACGCTCACGAACTGCAGGCTTCAAACCCCTACCTAACTACTTTATGATACTAGAGAATATACACATTACTGGGAGCTCTCCTTTCCACAGGTATATTTGTAGGCTGGTGACATCATCAGACTTGACAAAGATAAGTATACCACTTTTAAGGTGTTGTAGTTGTCTCCAAAAAGGTTGCTCCTCTACAAGGGGATACACACAAACACACACTGTCATATGCAGGATTCAAACCCCTACCTAATTATCTCATGATATTAGAGCAGTATGCATTTATACAATGCGCTATACACATTACTGGAAGCTCTCCTTTCCACAGGTATATTTGTAGGATGGTGACATCATCAGACTTGACAAAGATGGGTATACCACATTTAAGGTGTTGTAGTTGTCTCCAAAAAGGTTGCTCCTCTACAAGGAGATACACACACAGACACATACAGTTGTCAAGTGCAGGATTCAAACCGCTACCTAACAATACTAGAGCAGTACAGATGTACACAACGCACTTTACACATTACTGGGAGTTCTCCTTTCCACAGGTATATTTGTAGGATGGTGACATCATCAGACTAGACAAAGTGGGTTACATTAGGTGACAATAGGTGGGCTACATAGAAGGAATTGGTAGACACTTTGGCAATGTGATCATCAAAGGATTGTTTACTGTCTACCTGTGTTACCAGGGCCATAATTACATTCTCCGTACATACTGGATTCCCACCTATGTGGTAATTTGTGTGCACTTTGTTTTATCCAAAGGGGATGACTATGCATTCTTTGGCATTCTGCTTGAGGGCATTGTTTTGACACCAGGTATCTGTCTGTGTATAACCCTTCTATAGGATGTCTGTGTCAGCTGTGGAGGTCGATTATGAACCACAGTTATCAGTCATCTGCAAACTTGTTCAGCCATACTCCTCCTGTGCTTGCCTGTACCTCTGAGCAGTATCTACTGAACAGGAGGGGCCCCAGGACCAATGCCTGTGGGATGCCATTTGTAACTGGTTTAAAGTCGGACATGGCACCCGCAACTCTGAACATGTGTGTTTGATCTGTGAGCCAGTTGGTCACCCATCCTGTGACATAGCTGGTAACGTTCAAACTGGTAAGCTTGTCCATGATGCCAGAGTGGGGAATGGTGTTGAAAGGCCTTAGTGAGGTCCAGGTGGGCTGTGTGGACTATATTCACCTCCATCTATGTCCTTGGTAACTGTTTCAAATAAGTCAACTAGGTTTAGGAGACACGATCTACCTTTAACAAAGCCAAGTTGGGTAGAGTCCAGTGTCTGGTGGTCCCCATTTTCTCTGTTTATGGGTTCCATGATAATTTGCTCCATAGCTTTGCAGACCAGGCTGAGTAGGCCTATAGGGCAATGGTTTCCTGGTTCTGTTGTGGCACCCCCTTTGTGGAGCTGGATGACTGTTGCTGTATGCCATTCCTTGGGTACATGGCCTGTGGTAAGGTTGAGTCTGGACAGTGAATGTAGGTGAGGGTGTGGTTCCTTTTGGGGCTGGTGTAAGTCGCAGCCTGGGACACCATCCAGTCCCATTGATGCTGTGTTCTTGGGTTTGGAGAGGGCTGTTTCTACCTGCATGTCCATGAAGTCTGGTGCTCTTCATTCTTCTGGGATGGACACAGGCCCTTTTGGGGGTGATGTGGGGGGGAGTTTGCACTGAACTTGTTCCCCCAGGATGTAGGCAATGTAAGTTGGTTCAGTGTATCTTTTTTCCATTTTGCAGTAGCTGACAGCATTTTTGAGAGTTCCACCTAAATGTTTGGTATAGCTAACGAAGGCTTTGTGGCTGTTATTCTTACATTCCTTGACAATTTGTCTTTAGAAACTGGCCTTGGATTATTTTATGTGCGATCATCGTTTCTTCCTAATAATGATCAGTGATGCCTTTCCTTATGTGAAGTTTCTTCTATCATGTGTTTGTTCCCTCCTTCTGTTGTATAGCTCATTTATGTGCGACAACCACCAGATTGGTTTCCTATATTTGGAGGAGTGCATCATGGTTTTATTTGGCATGTCTCAATACATGCATCCCTGTAGATGCTCATAGAATGCACTTGTAAATGATTCTGCAGATTGTATAGCATTATCCTATAGCAAGGGTGCTTTAGAATTTTCCACTTTGGTCTTGAGATGTGTGCTGTTTGCTTTAGAAACTTTCTTCACAGTGGTTTCCTTGACTGTGGGAGGGGGGGCATGATGTGGATGTCCAGTGTGATTACTTTATGATCTGATATTACCAGCAAGGGGTTTATCTCTGTTGTGGAACACTGGTACCCCATATTGGTGATGATCAGGTCCAGTATGTTGTCACCTCTAGTGGGCGTGGTAACCAGCTGTTCCAGAGCATTTGAGTTTTTAAACTCTGGGAAGCATTGGGCAAAGGACGTTGTACACGAGTAATTCTCCCAGTCAGTGTTTTGGTAGTTGTACTCTCCTCATATAATGGTGTTTGGTAGGGCAATTGTATTTTCCACTGTTCTCAGGAATACTGGGTGAGGTTCCTGAGACAAGGTAGGTGATCTGTAGCAGGCTACAATCTGATAAGCAGCTTAGCACAATGTTAGTTGCACTTGCATGGTCTCCAAGGCCTCATGCTGTGACACTAACCTGAAGGTGTGGGTATCCAAAGGGTAAATGGATGCACCACTTCCTTTTGTATTTCACTCTGGGTTTTGGGGCCAAAGATCTGAGGGATTGTGAGTGTTTTACATGGAGCATGTCCAACAGCTCTGTGTTTGACATAGCTTTGTATGTTAGGCAGAGATCATCTCTGAGTAGGTGATATGCGAGAGAGTACAGCTGGAGCATTTTGAGACTGTCTGTGTATGGCATGAATTTCAGGCCACTAATGCTATTTGTAAGGTATGTCTGCAGCCTTTCCAGTTGTTATTGATGTCTTGTGAGGTACATAGCAAAAGGGGCATTGTACTCTGTTATGGATCTAGTGAGTGATGAGTAGAGGGGAACAATGTCTTCTTCTATCGTGCATGAGACACCTTTTGTGATGAGGTGTGCCACGTAGAAGGATTTCCAGACTACTGCGAGGATGTGATGATCACAGTTGTATCCACTGTCCACCTGTGACCCAAGGTCTCTAATTACACTTTCAGTGTTAAGTATACTACCGCCTATGTTGTAGTTCATGTCTACAGAGTTTTTACCAAAGGGGATGACAATGCACTTTTTGGCATTGAGCTTGAAGCCATGGCTTTGACACCAGGCATCTGTCTCAGTGAGGCCCTTTTTGTAGGATTCCACATCTTCAGTAGTTTTGATGATGGCTCCTAGTTTGCAGTCATCTGGAAAGTTCATTAGCCACAGACCTTCCATGTTAAAGTTTACTTCAGGGAAGTAGATTCCAGACAGGACAGGAGCCAGGACTGAACCCTGTGGTACTGCACTTGTCTCTGGTCTAATGTCGTACTTGCAGTCTGCTACTTTCACAGTGTGTGTTCTGTCAGTTAGCCAGTTGGCATCCCATCTTGTGACATAGTGATTTATACCTAGTTTAGTGGGTTTATCTATAATTCCAGAGTGGGGGATGGTGTTGAAAGCCATGGCAAGATCTACATAGGCTGTGTGAACCACCTTAGCCTTGTCTACGGTTCTGGTGACTGCTTCAATGACATCTATCAGGTTTAGGAGACATGATCTGCCTTTTACAAACACAACATGGTTGTGATACAGTGTTTGGAGATTACCAATGTCTTTTTTTATAAGTTATATGATGATACATTCCATGGCCTTGCAGAGTAGGCTCATCAGGCTAATGGGCCGCTAGATCCTGGAGACCATGGTGTCTCCCCCCTTGTGTAGTGGGATAACTGTTGCTGTGCGCCATTCAGCAGGCACAAAGCCTGAGGTGAGGCTATGACTGAACATGGTACATAGGTGTGGTGCCTGTTCATTCTGTAATTTGTGTACACCACAGCCTGGGATGTTATCTGGTCCCATGGATGCTGTGTTACTGGCTTTGGAGAGTGTTTTTTACCTGTGCAGCCGTGATGACAGCAACTTTGCAGTCTTCCGTTATGGAGATGTGTTCATTCATGGGTGGGGGGGGTAAAGTTAGCACTGATCCTATCTGCCAGGATGTTGGCAATATCAGTTGGGTCTGTATATTTAGTGCTATTGTGCTGTAACTCAGATCAGATCTGAGTGTTGCCATTGAGATTCTTGACATAGCTATAGAATGCTTTGTGGTTGTCTTTAGAATCAGTGTTGATTCTGTTTTCATAACTAGCTTTGGAGGATTTTATCATGGATCATAGCTTCTACTGATGTGGACCATGGAGCTCCTCCCCACATGGTATTTTAGCCTGTTTTGCAACAGCATTTTCCTTCTGTTGTGCAGTTTTTTTATGGCAAGGGAACACCAGATTGGCTTCCTTTTCTTGGAGGTTAGCATCTTGGTTCTGTTTGGGCTAGCACGATGCACGCAGTCATGTAAGTGCTTATGAAGTGCAATTGTGAAGGATTAAGTAGTCATAACTGTATTGTCCATCTGCATGTGTGTCCTGCAGTTCATCACTTCTGTCTTAAGAAGCATGACGTTGGCTTTGGAGAAATTATTTAACATGGTTTCCTTAATGGGGGTGTGGTTCCAGAATGTGGATATGTAGGGTGATTAGCTTATGGTCAGATGGGACCAATGAGGCGCTGACATCAGGTGTGGAACACTGGTCACGCAGGACAAACCAAACCCCGTAACCAGCACAAATAATCACAAAGTGAGCTAAATGCTACTCATTGCCAGAAGTCTCAGCCTCCAGATGCACACACTCGAGGCACTTCTCATTATGGAGAATATTGACATCTGTGCAGTATCGGTAACCTAGTTCAAGTCTCCAGACAGCACATCAGCACTACCAGGATACTACTCATTCCATACCTTCCAGCATCAGAACCTGAATCATAGCACATAGGGTGAGGAGGTATCCATATTCATCAAGGATACCTACACCTCTCTCTACATGCTCTCTACAGGATATGTACCCATAGAATGTTGCACAACAACGTTCTTCACACTCCACAGGGGTGGGGCCACAAAAACCCCTTGGCATTCATGCTCTATGAGCCTGACGAGTGTGTTCTGCAAGGCAATGGAGCCAATCATAATGGAAGTCAACAATACAGAGATTGGGAACCTTCACACAGCTGAGCACACACAGTTTGGCATGGTCAAATGCAGAACACGCCTCCTGAACTGGGAGGATTTCTTTGACAGTTACCCAGGCTACGGATGATTGAAATGAGATCCACACAGCCTACCTATGCCTCGCTAAGGCCTTTGACACAATTCCCCAGTCAGGTATCATAGATGAACTCACCAACCTGGCCATGAATCCATACATCACAGGATGGATTGCAAACTGCCTCACAGATAGATCCCACACATTATGAGTTGCTGGCTACATGTCAGACTCTACACCGGTAACGACTGGTGTCCTCCAGGGTTCAGTCCTGGGGTCCTTCCTGTTTGGTATAGACTTCTCAAATATACATGCCAACACAGGAGAGTTGTGGTTGACTAAGTTTTCTGGGAATTGTAAATTGTTTTCCATAATAGATTCCCCGGAAGACAGACATATTCTCCAGAAGGGACTCTATGAGACAGATGTGTGGTGTCAGAATCATGGCCTCAAACTCAATCTGGAGGAATGCATAGTGATCCTCTTTGTTGAAAACAAAATACACACAAACTACCACATGGGTGTTACCCCCCCCTTAAAAATGATAAGGTGATAAGGGATCTGGGGACACAAGTAGATAGTCGTCTTTCCTTTTACAACCATGCTGCCAAAGTGATTGGGAGATCCTATGTGGCCCACCTAATCAACACAGGGTTTGCATCAGGATCCAAAGAGGTAGTGTTGGCACACTACTCTTACATCATCAGACTCATCATTGAGTACAGTGCGCCATTTTGGATGTACTCGACTTAGCATATCCAGCAGCTGTAGAAAACACATAGGTACCTCACCAAGAGGATTACTTGCCTCAAACAGTTGTGTTATGCAACACAACTGGTAAAACTACATCTGTTCTTCGTTGCGTACCGCCTACTCAGAGGCACTCTCTGCCTAACATACAGAGCCAATGCCAACACATGACTGTTGAACATGCTCCATCTACACATAACAACATTGAGTCTCCCTACACATGCCAGGCATATGAACCTCATCAGGATGATGAATACAACATGCTGGTGGGATACAGTACCATCCCAGACACGTGTCTTACTGTGGAACAGAGTCCCAATGTACATCAGACAGAACCCCTTGCTGACACTCTTCAATTGGAACCTTGATGAGTGGATGGGACACAGACAGTTCATGCCAGGCATCACATCAGTAGCCCCACTAGAAAGGGGCTTAGGGTACTAACTATTAGAACTAGGCCTTGGGAGACTACCCAATGGTCTGCTGAAAGCTGCACAACTCGCATAGGCTGATATATGCCTTCGTGGAGATAGACTACTACATACCTATGGATCTATGTGACAGGTACATATCTACAGAAAGCAGATGTGTACTTCATTGTACAGTCATGTTGTACAGCAGGAACATGGACCACATACACTGTAATGCTTACAGATACTGGTGGCTGTTATGTACAGTGGGAGAGATGTGCACCTCATATTTTTCGTGCAATTGGGATGTGTGCTAGGTGGGACAGTCCTGGATGGTTCCCTGTCATGGTCACCCTCTTACACACATCTCTGCCCATCTATCTTTGGCTTATTATGCTGTGTTCCCCCTACATATATATATATATATATATATATATATATATATATATATATATATATATATATATATATATATGGTGTGACAGTTCACTTTCACATACACTCATCAAGACTCCTCTGGAAGAGTGTCAGTGAGGGTCTCGGCTTAATGTCGGTTGGGAGCCTGTTCCAAAGCAAGGGAAGTCTGTGAGTTAGTCGTGCATCCCTCCAACATGTTCTAGTTAATGTTGTGATGATGATATCCCTAGAGCATGTGGCATAGTGAGCTTGGGTTTACGTCAGATAGCGCATGTACATCAGTTCTGCATTGGACATGGATTTGTCTGTTGGGCAGAGATCTCCTGAGTAGACAGTATGCAACAGAGTACAGATTGAGTTAAATTCAGTCTGGTTGCATGGAGCAACTGTTTGAGGCCAGTAATCCTCTTGTTGAGATACTTCAGTGGTCTTTCCAGCTGCTGAAGGTGCCTAGTCAGATTAATCGCAAGTGTGTTGTGGTACTCTCTGACGGGTCTGATGACTGATGAGTAGATGGAACCTCCTTTGACCTACATGCAAAGTCCTTGGCAGTTTGTGGGAACACATAGCATGATTTTCTAACCACTTTGTGAATATATTTCTGGAAGTAGAGATGACTATCCACATGTGTCCATAGATCCCTTATTATCACCTCCATATTTAGGGTGTTGGCACCTATGTGGTATTTGTATGACTGTAGCTCGAGGGCATAATTTTTACATCACATATGTCTGACTGAGACCCTTTTTAAGGATGTCTCTGTTGTCCCACATATTGATTATGACAATTTTTTTGCAGTCATCCACAAACTTTGCTAAACATAGCCCTTGTGTGTTTGACTGTATTTCTGAAAAGTATACACCAGACAGGAGGGGTCCCAGGACTGAGCCATGGGGAACAGCAGTTGTTACCAGCTTGAACAAGAGACCACAGTTCTTACCTTGTGGGATCTATCTATGCCCCAGTTGGCAATCCATCAGATGACATACATATTTATGCACTGGTTGATGATTTTGTGTACTTCATTGTACAGTCATGTTGTACAGCAGGAACATGGACCACATACACTGTAATGCTTACAGATACTGGTGGCTGTTATGTACAGTGGGAGAGATGTGCACCTCATATTTTTCGTGCAGGAAGCACGCTGTGCCTGCAGGGCTTCCATGTGTCACTTTGCATAGACTTATCAACATTTCTACATACGGGGGGACAGCTATTATTTGCACATTTCTACCCAGGGGGCACACCTGATTGTTACATGTGTCTGGGATGTTGGAAGACGCCTTTCCAAGGTCTATGTGGGACGTGTGTAGCTCATTTCATTGATGTATGTCCTGGGTGACTGCCTTGAAAACAGTCTAGCAGGTTTGGGAACCATGATCTGCCCCTGACCAAACCGAAATTGGTAGGGTTGGGTGTTTGTATCCGCACAATAGCTCTGCTTTTGAGTTTCATCATGATGGACTCCATGGCCTTGCAGAGCAGGCTTAATAGGCTTATAAGACAATAGTTCCTATGGTCTGTTGTGCACCAACACTTGTGGAGTGTGCCAAATGTTGCTGTAATGCATTCAACAGTTTCATATCCTGTACAGAGGGTGAGTCTCAACGGACTGTTCAGGTGCAGGGTCTGTTTGTTTTGGAGTTCACATATGACACAGCTAGGGAAGCCATGTCATCCCATAGACGCCATGTTTTTAGGTTTGGAAAGTGCTGTTTAACCATTGCATATGTGATTTCTGGGTTTTCACAGTCTCCAGATATGATAATGGGCCCTTTTGTCAGTGAGAGGGAGGTAAATATGTTTGAACCTGTCTGATAAGATGTTGGCGGTGTCAGTCATGTACATGTATTCATTTACAGTTTGCACTGACACAGAACATATATGTGTTTACATTGATATTTATGACATTGCGAAATAATGCTTCATGGTTCTCTATGGACTCTTTGACAATATTTTTGCCAGAACATGGATTGGATAATGTTAGGAGTGCTCATTGTTTATTGATGATACTGATCGGAGATTTATTGGTCTTCTTTGAATTTTCACTTTCTCTGAACGAGTTCAGTACTTGTAGTACATAGCTTGATTATGACAGGAGTCCAATATATTGTATGGGTCTGTTTTCATATCACTGTGTGTGCAAGGCAGGATTGGTGGATAGTGACATGTTTCTGGGGTGAGAACTGCAACTGCCAGATATGTGTGGCACACTGCTGTACTCAGACATGGCCTAAGTGTGTGAGCATGCCCAGTATGACCTTTCAGTATGTTGTTGACTGACATTTGTTTTGTTTATTGAAGTGTGTGAGCATGCCCAGTATGACCTTTCAGTATGTTGCTGATTGGGATTTGCTAAATTTGTTGAAGTGTGTGAGCATGCCCAGTATGGACATATATACTATATGTGTGTGAAAAATCAAGTTATTTTTTACTTCAAGGCTCACCTTTGTGTTGTACATCGACAGGAAGCACGCTGTGCCTGCAGGGCTTCCATGAGTCACTTTGCATAGACTTATCAACATTTCTACATACGGGGGGACAGCTATTATTTGCACATTTCTACCCAGGGGGCACACCTGATTGTTACTGTGGGTGTACATTGGATGAGGGGTTCACCTGACACTTATACACATTTGCTAGGCCTGAACTGCTATGTCAGGTACTCCATTTCAGTCTGTACTGTTGCCTATCATACTGGCTTGAGGCATACTACTGTACTACAGAACTTAGCTTCCAATTCAACATTTATTAGTTTGTGACTTCATAGCCTACCCAACCCACATCACACTGCCTAGCCTGCTGTTATCTGTCTGTATAGGCCTGGGGGGAAGTTCAGAGGGCATGATACAGTATTTGTTTGTGTTTACATTAGTCTACAATTGCCCTGCTGTGTCTGTGCCAGTGAAATGCTGTCATGGCTTAGTGGTTCAGTACTGTGTTTATAGTGCACAGTATCCTGAGTTTGAGCCCTGTTACTGCTTTTTATTTTCCTGCTGAGCAGACCTGACTGGTTAAGGAACAGTAAAGCAGGTGTGAGGGTGTTTAGCCGACTTTGCCTGACTTTGCCCAACGTTGCCCAACGTTGCCCAACGTTGACCGACGTTGCGCTAGTTTGCGTGGTGCACAGCTCCACGCAATTGTGCTTACATGTGCTAAATACTGGTAAAATGTGCTTAACACTGCTTTATATTGCTTAATATAGGGCAATCAGGCCTCAGGTGGTGCTGCAGGACTGCCTATGTCAGATGCACATAATACACTCCCTATACATGTTTGAAACAGGTAGTGTCAAGTTAGGCATCCCTTTTATTGTATGTGCGAGTCAGAGAGAGGTGTAATTTCCAGGGTTCCTACTGAGTCAGTGTATGTGCTATGCATTGCCTCTTTGCCAAGGTCAGGGCATACTGGGCATGCTTCCTTCTGCCTACTGGGGCAGGCTAAGGTTGCTCCTCCACCGAGTCACGCTGTACCTGTACAGGCCTTGGCAATGGTGGGGGGGTTGTTTGGCCCTGCACCATGCTGCTCCTGCTGCAGCTGTTTTCACAGGATCATATTGTGTAGCATGGCACATACCATGACAATTTGGGTACATGTAGTTGGTGAGTACTGCAAGGCTCCACCGGATGTGTCCAGGCACCGGAACCATGACTTGAGCATCCCAAACACATGCTCAGTTATGTTTCTTGTTTGTGCACGTGCCTCATTATGGAGTTCTTGTTCGGGTGTGTGTGCATTTCTGATGCGTGTCATCAGCCACGGCTCCAGTGAGTATCCAGCATCCCCCACTAGGTGACCATCAGGGATGTCCCCATTGGCAAATCTCTGGTACAGCTGCGTCAGATGCCAGATGTGGGAATTGTGATAGCTTCCAGGGCAGCCAGCACACACATTCATTATTATGCCCTGGGCATCGCACATGACCTGGCAGTTGATGGAGGGGAAGCCCTTGCGGTTGATGTAGACACTACCCTGCTCACCGGGTGGTGCTTTGATGTGTATGTGAGTGCAGTCTATTGCACCCACCACCTCAGGATATTCTGCTATTTGGTGGAAGAGACACATATTGTTGGCCAATGCCTCACTGGAATTGGGGAAATACACATGCTCACCGACATGTGCTGACATGGCATCCAGGAACTGGTGCAGTACCCTGGATGCTGATGCCTGTGAAACACCCATCATATCACCAGTTGGTCTCTGGAAGGTACCTGTAGCTAGTATTCATAGGCCAACACATACCTTGGTATCCACTGGGATGGGTTCCCCTCTGTTGGTTCTGTGTGTGAGATGTGGCCAGCACAGCTCAACAATTTGCTGCAGGAGGTCTCTGTCCATTCTATAGTGCTCCACTATCTCCAGCTCATGTAGCCCCTGGTAGGTTACCCTGGGTCTGTACACTCTTCTCCGTCTCCTCACTGTGGGTTGCTCAGCAGCATTCACAACATCACCACCCTCAGCACCTTACACATGTAGGTTTATAATAGCAATGGCAGCCCCTAACATTTTGTCAGCCTTAAGCTTTTTGAGTTTTCACTCTTTCTAAACTGCAGTGTTGCAGAGTTCTTGTGAGAAAACAGGTTAGACTACTGTTTGCAGAGTTTAAATTGCTGGGCTGGGCTAGTCGACTGCCTGTGTAACTGGCTGATTGTGATATATTTCACCTGGCAGCTCTGCTAGTTCTCCTTGGTTAACTTCCTACTACTTCTTTTCCTTCCTTTTTCCCTTTCCGTTTCCACAAGGGGCAGCGGCACGCAAACAAGTGTACATGCGCACACTAAGCGCACACTCGCCATTACTGCAAGCGCACATTACGCTGCACACTGTGTGCCCATTTGTAAGAAATTTCTGATATAGCCACGGCATATGCCTTTGGTTTCTTGTTTTCAGCTACTACCACTGTAAACACGCCTCTTGCAATCCTGAGCAACTCAGGGCAAACACATGCCACTGTGCTCCAATCACCTTACAGTCTTTCAGACATACCCCCTCATGATGTCACCTATCTTCTACTCGACTACTACCCTACTCCTACACTTACACTCTAGGGACATGGCTCACATGCCAGGGAAAGTTGGGATTCACTATCCTTATCCTCATTTGCATAGGATTGCCTACTAATGCTCTCTCACACTGAGCTTCCTCCCCTTAGCAACCACTACTCAGTGGCCATATTGTTTGCAGCCTGTCATTCACCTGCATGGCAGGACAAGCTTTTTAGTGCAAAAGCACATTTCTGGATATTTTTTTTCATTTAATTTAAAGCGCAGCATGTTTGCGTGATGCTGCGCTACGGTTAAACATCGGCTATCAGGGAAAAAAAATAATATTGGATTTTGCGGATTTACAACATTTGCAAATGCCAATGGGCTTATATTTGGACATTGGCATGCTTCCTTAACTAGATGCTTCCTTTATTTGGAGCTGTCATAGCTCCGTTTAGCTATTTGCAGAATGGTACTCCGTTACCAACGGAGTACAATTCTGCAGATAACACTACTCTTACACGGACAGGTTAGTGGTTCCTGGATCGCAAATTTACCTCATTTGCATAGCTTTCAGCAGCAAATGAGGTAATTTGCATACCATAACACTGTCCGTGCAAGAGTAGCTTTAGAAGCTCTCATGCACGTCCCTACCAGCTATTGCTGAATCGCTCGGCAGACATATTGCCTGTCTGCCATCTTACACTGTTCTTACACTCTGTGCAAGCCTTTATAAATCCGGCCCATACTGTGATATATATTTTTAGACAGGACAGTATATGCAGAACATTTTAGAACCATATGAACAAAAAAAGAACTTTAATCCTTGGAGTAAATATGTGGTGCAGGCATTTAACAGAGAAACCTAAAAGAGAGTCTTGATACAATTTAGAACAAAAATTGAAAAAGAGGAATTGAAAGAATATTTAAATACTATATGTAAAGATGTTCTGGACACAACAAAGATCTATGATGATTGAGGTTTATAGACTTAGAGCTGGGACTGTGGAATTATTTTGAAAATGGAAAAAGAAAATGTTGACATATTCTGAGTGTAATCAATGTGAATGGTAACAGAGGATTTGTTAAATATAGAGGGTAGCTAAAAACATTTTTTCTGAAGAAGGTCCGACAGTAAAGGAATGAAAGCACTAATCTGACTCCTGTTTTTTATGAACTATGCACACACAGGGGTGTATTTATTTGTAGCTAAAAACATGTTTTTTTTCTGTGGAAAAAATAATCACTTGATTAATGAATGTGATAAATGACAATGTTTTATTTGTTGAAAAACAGGGCATAAGCAAGAAAATATGATATAAAATGTAACAAAATGTGGAAAAACTGGACATGCATAGGTGGATTGTGAAGAAAATGTAGAAGTTACAAGAAAAGAATGTATACAGGATCAGGTAAATAGCATAGACAGAAATATAAAAAATAAAAAAGGAAGACAGGTTTGCACACAGGAAAGAAATAAAGATACAATAATAGATGGAAAAGATGGGGAAAGTGAAGAGGAAGAAGAGGTGCTTGATGTGAGTGAAGAAGAATATGTAAACTGACAAGAAGTGAGGGGATGGAATAATTCCATAGGAAAAAAGGGTGAAAGATAGGAAAAGAAAGTTTTAAAGTGTAATTGTGAAAGAAAACAAAAAAGGTAAAGGATAAATGGGGATAATAATAATTTTATTTTAAAGGCTTAAGATCTTAGCATTAAATGTTAATAGTATGAAGAATATTAAAATAAGATTAGTTATTTTGGAATGGAGTGCCTCACTTGATATGAACGTAACTATATTGGAAGATACTACAACTTTGACAGAAGAAGAAAGGTTTCAAACGGAAGTATTATGGGGCGGAAACCTTATATGGAGTATTGGGAAAGACACATGCTCAGGTACAGGTGTATTATGCCAAGAAAACATTAAAATGTTATATTTTAAAATAGTAGAATTGGGAAGAATAACAGTAATAGATTTAGGATGAAAAGCAAATGTTTACAGAATTATTGCAATATATGGATACTTACAAAAAAGAAAGAAGTAATGTTTAAAAAATCTAAATTATGCAAGTGGTAGTATGGATATAATATTAGTTGGGAATTTTAATTGTAATTTTAAGACTAGGAAAGAAAAAAGTAGTGATGTTAAAATTACACATAAGATAATGAAAAGTGGAAAGTTATACATATGGGATAATAAACACTGGGCTTATAGAAGAAGTGAAATTAAAACTGAAATTGACTATTTTTTAGTATCTGACAATTTAAAAATTTTGCAAAAAGGGATAAAACAGGCAGGCTTTTCAGATCATGTAGCCATATGGATAGATGGTTTAAGAAAATATATAAATGTATAGATTTCTTGTGGAAATTATCAATAGTTAAACTATCCATTAAAGCTAACATGCCTTAGAAAATAAAGCAAGAAAGGATTTGTATTCATTGTGGGAAACTTGAAACAACAGAACATGTGTTTCTGAAATGTTCTAGAATGAAGAAGTGATGGTAAGAAATATGTAAAAACAAAATGTTGAAAGGAATTGAAAAGGTTGAACATTTAAACACAAAAATGTTTGAATATGGATATTATGGTAACAAAAAATGAAAAGAAGTTGAAAAAATTGATAAAATATTTTTTTCAATCTATTGGACTTTATGGATGGAGAGACTTAATGAAGTAAAATTCAATGTGAAATGGATTTTATCAGAAATTTTGAAGAAAATATCAAGTAAAAAAACACACCTTCCTTACTAGAGATCCTGGTAGACTGAAAGCCATTTTTGGACTACAAGTGTTTTACATTTGAAGAAAATATGTTTTTCACTTTGGAAAAAGGCTGGGGGAAGTGTTTAGTAATATGAAATTGTTTTTTATTGTATAAAGGTGTAAATAATTGTAAATAATGTATACAATGTAAATAATGTAAGTAATATATACTATGCAAATAATGTATATAAGCGATGATTATCAATAAAGAACCCCTATTCAATCAGCATATGTGGAAGCAATCCTCTGTCATGCTTCCTGTTTCTGTTCCAGGTGTGAAGGCAGCTCAGACAAGCAGTGAAGCAGTATGGATGAAGACATTGAGAATGAGAGTGCAAGTGGAAGGAAAGATGGGGAAGCAATTCTGAAGGCAGCCAAGCCTTCGCAAGAAAGCATATTTTTGATAAAGGAGATTGTGATAATGAAGGAGCAGAAGAAAATGAGAGTTCAGTGTTTCAGGAGGAGAAGAGGGATACCGAGAGGTTATTCCAGCAAAGGTTGTTCAAGGGTGAAGGAGAGTTGAGGGTGGATTGTAATGCTGCAACCCTCCAATCTGGAGGGTTGCAGGATGTTATTTCAAGGATTTGATTGAACAAAGTGAGCCGTAGCGTGAAAAAGCAGCGTTGTGAGTAGAAATAATGGAAAGGATACAGAAGGAAGAAGTACAAGAAATGAGGGCAGAAAAAAAGAAATTGTACACACAAACAGTGAAAGAAGGAGGAAAAAGGAAGAAAAGAAATTAGAAGTAAGAAGAAAATATTGTGTAAGAATAAGTAGCAAGGCAGAAAAAGAACAGACAGATATGAAATTTGGAACAGTGTCATATCACCACTGGGTATTGAACCCAGAGACGTAAGAGCATTTATTTATATTAATAAAGATGCTTTTTGTGACATTTTTTGAGGAGGCACAGTATATGGAGAAATTTTTAGAGCAGTATGAAAGAAAAAAGAATAATGATAATCTGTGGAACTTATATGTGAGACAGGCATTTAATAGGGAATCAAAAAAGGGAATGTATACAAGGTTTTGCACAGAAGTTGAGATAGACACTTTAAGAGACTATTTATAAACTTTGTGTAGAGAAGTAATGAATGTTACAAAGATTTATGACAACAGAGGTTTATGGACTGGGGGATGGGAATGTGGAGTGTTATTGCAAATACAAAATGGAAACTATTACATGTGCCTAACATGCCTACATGTGTAATTAATGTGGAAGTGAAAGAGTTTGGTGAAATACTGGGGGCAACTAAAGGCATGTTTTTTCTGTGGCAAAAGTGACCATTTAATTAATAATTGTGATAAAAGAAAATGTTTTATTTATGGTAAAGTTGATCATGAAGCAAAAAGATGTGAAATGAAATGAAATGTATTAAATGTGAAAAAGTAGTACATTCATGGATGGATTGTGATGGAAAAGAAAATAATACACAGGAAAGGAATGAAGTTATAGTGGAGAAATAAAATAAAAAATATTTGCTTGTTCTGGCAAACATTTAAATTTGCATATAGGAAAAAAAGCTTATTTGCCAAATTCAGTAATATTGGGAAAATAGCTTATTTGGCAAGTGTGTGGTTTATTTATTTATTTTGTTTTGTTTTGTTTTTTTTATATACCAATTGAATTTGAAATTCCTTTTATATAGTGTTCAAGATTAAACCCAATCAAAAGAGGAATTCTTTATGTTTCTAAAAAAGAATTTGGTTTAATATATCCAATCATACATATAACATCATTGAATATTTATAAAATATTGGCTTTGATGACACAAAAACAAGACTGGTAATAGAGATAAAAAAGGAAAAATAGAGATATTTGGGAGAAACTTGAACAGCTTAAAAGAAGTAAAGGTATGATGGACACAGAAATAAGATTATATCAAGAAAAAATATTATTATGGAAGATTGATATAAACAATATAGGAGAGAATAGAAAGGAATGGTATGAAAATATAATGGAGAAATGTTATTATATTTTTCCACGGAAAAATTTAGAAGATAAAAAATAAAAGCAATAAAAGAAAGAATGAATAGATGTGTGAAATATGAATGTACAGATTTTTATGGAGATTATCCATAAATCAGCTTCCGGTAAAGGCATATGCCATACAAGAAAATAGAGAAAATAATTTCACCCGGATTTACTAATCTTCCATGCAGGTCTAGTCTAGGCCTGCATGGAAGCGGCCACTTAGGAGCAGGATGGCAGCGTGCCATGCATAGTAATGAAGGCATGCTGCCCGAGCCCCCAGGCTTACACGGAGCATGTATGAGTGCAGGGGGTATGTCTGAGAGCAGAACCCTCAGAATAAACACGCCCCTGCAATGTTGAACAGCAGAAAGTGGAAATAAATGAGTGATACTGCTCATAGGTATCCACATATCCCCACCAACAGTCCCCCATGTGTACAACAGCAACAAGACATAAAAATCAAAAGAAGAAACCCCCGTATTGGTGTCTAATGCTCCGAATACAGCTAACCGTAGGTGCACAGGTGTGCCCATTGCTTAGCCACGGCGAAAGCAGCCTAAAAGGCTGAAGAGGATAACAAGGACAATATATGCAAATGAAACATGTCAGCAATAGTGTAGTGGGCAGAGCGTTTGCTTAACGAGCAGGCATTCCCAGTTCGAGTCCCAGCGCAGCACAGCCTATTTTACATGGCAAAGCATGGTATAAGCAATATTTGTAATGCAAAACCCACTAAATAACACACCAACCACCTGCATGTCCTCTCTCACCACATCCATAAACCTTATCTTAGGCCTTCCTCTTTTTCTGTTAACTGGTAGCTTCATCCTTAGCATCTTTTTCCCAATATACTCAGCATCCCTCCTCAGCACATGTCTAAACCAACGTAATCATGTCTCTCTGGCTTTGTCTCCAAACCTTCCAACCTGGGCTGACCCTCTAATATACTTATTCCTAATCCTGTCCACCCTCATCACACCCATTGCAAATCTTAACATCTTTAATTCTGCCACATCCAGCTCAAACTCCTGTCTTTTTGTCAATGCCACTGTCTCCAACCCATATAACATAGCTGGTCTCACTACCCTCTTGTAGACCTTCCCTTTCACTCTTACAGGTACTTGTCTGTTACAAATCACTTCTGACACTCTTCTCCACCCACTGCATCCCACCTGTACTCTTTTCTTCACCTCTCTTCCACACTCACCGTTACTCTGAACTATTGACCCCAAGTATTTATTTATATCCAGATATATATATATATATATATATATATATATATACATATATATATATATATATATATATATATATATATATATATATATTATTTCCAATTTGATGACCAGGGAGGTCCACTGGGCTGAAAGAGCCTGTTTTCAGAGGAGGCCCGGGGAGAAAATCTCCAATAACACATAGTATAATCTCAATAATATAATGTACAAAGCATACAAATATATGAACAGATATACATGCAAATGCCGACAACTACACATATATATGTCAACATCTGTATGTCCACATATACACAGCAAGTTACATATATGTACGCAGATATATGTCTCTGTAGGTATATACGGATATAGTTAGAAATATGTAAGCAAATATATATACCCACAGAGGTATATATGGCCAGACATCTGTAGATAGCAATGGTAGATGAACAGAAACATATATGTCCACATGCACCGTTAAAGGGCTTGAGAGGCCCCAAACAATATACATCACGTACGAATTGGCATACCCCCCCCACCCAGCCAAACACATCCGCCCTGCAGTACACTACCAAGCTCATTGTATTGTATGTGTGTCATTGAAATAGGGATTTAAATTAGCTTTTCCCATGTTGACATCACATACCCCTCTCATCCACTCACTAGGCGGGCCGAGCAGTACAGGCACATCCAACCCAGGCCATCCCTGACCCATACATTCATTACCCACAGTTCCACTTCCTCCCATCCGCTGCACATACGCAGCCACCATCCCTACCCTGGTTATCGGCGTGTAGCTACCACACCACCACACATTGCCCGCCCTCCAGTCCCCCTCTCGGGACTCATCCCATATGTTGTCCCGACCCAAGTATCCTAGGTCTGGCACATGCCGTAGTCCATGCACATAGCCATGGGTACCTATGTAACTCTGGGTGTAGACGAAAGTTGAATATCCAATGTTCGGATTGTCCCACATGGGATGAATGTATTCCTGGTACTAACAACAGATTACACGTGTGACTCCGTGTACACTAACGGATTTAGTTGTAGGTACACGAAACACAGTATCCAGCAATACCAGTCAATACTACAGGATATGTAGCTAAATATGTAGAGGTATGTGTGTGTGTATATATACCCATAACTAAATAGATATATACCTCTCCCTCTCTGTAGTACAAATGTATACATCCATAGACAGACATATATATAAATACCCACATATAGATATGTAGATATGTACATATGCAGACACCCATACATCCACCAGTCATTAAATATATATACAGCAATATATATATATATATATATATATATATATATATATATATATATATATATATATATATGTGTGTGTGTGTGTGTGTGTGTGTGTGTGTGTGTATATATACACAGATATATAGCTATGATATGATACAGCACTTAAGAATTACATATGTTCACAGGCCATGCCAATGGGGGTGAGGGGCCCAATCAACAAACATGTAACACGTAGCATCAACCCCCCCCCCAGCCATCAGGGGAAACACACAAACAAACACAAAAACAATGTAAACAATCCACTGCTCCCCTAACCACAGGCAGGATACAACCAGAGGGGGGGAACACAGTGGAACCGCTAAATCTAATCTGGGAACAGAGACAGGGGCGTCCCTTGCAGGACACCCCAAAGATTGTCTCTTAATAGGAGACAGCCCATGCAATGACTTATCAAGGCAATCCGTGTATGTACCCAGACTACAAGGGTGAGAAAGCCTGATGACCCATGGGTCGAGAACATACGAGATGGGTGTCATGAAGTGGAGAGTGGGCAGTGTGTAGTGGTGTGTTTAGACCTGACCTGCACCCAGAGTATGGATGAGTGCTGTAGAGGAGGTGCAGAGGGGGAACTATGGGTATGCAATTATGGGCCTAGGAGTGCAGATGCTGGCTGGAGCGGTTCTATTTTGACCACTCCAGGGATGTAAGCAATAGTGTGCATTGGGCAGAGCCATGCCCGGTACGAGTCCCACTGCAGCACAGTCTATTTTACATGGCAAAGTATGGTATAACCAGATGTGTTGTTGCCAATCCCACTAAATAACACCAAAGAACACATGGTTGCAACACCCCACTGTAGGCATGTAAGCTGAACTACTTGGCATCACAAGGTATTATTGTTGTCAACACCCCCACCCAGGGGTGTGAGTGTCCAGACCTAACCCCAAATGCAGTGTATGCACACAGCTGTTGCTGTAGAAGAAATGGCCAGCTGTGGACCTTCCTGTCAGCCTTCCTGCACATATTTCACAAAAGAAACAGAAAACTAGTAAAATACTAATTAAAGTGTTTGTGCCAACCTTGATTCATTAGTGGACTTTGATCGTGACAACTGTTTTGGTGCTTACTACAGCTTGTGACTTGGTGTGCAGTTTGTATTTTACTAGCCTTCCTGCACATCCCTGGACATTTCCCCTACTATCTGCCCATCTGTGTGCCCCATTAACACCACTTACCTATCGCCCCCTGTTTCATTACTATTAATGTTCATATTCACAAGTAAGTGACATCTTCTTCCCCAATTATATTGCCAGAATCTGGAACCCACTACCCACGTGTATTACCTCAGCTGTCCCAAATGACACATGTAAATAACACATGAAGGAACACCTCAAGCACACTTGGATCAGCACATGCTCACCACCTTGTGAAGTCCCCCCCCCCCAACTAACACTCTATACCCCTACACCAACTAGTGAAACCGACACCTCCTGTCCTGCCTCGCATACAAATCCCAACATCCTGCAAACCTTCCCTATTGCTCCCCCACCAATCATTCCAACGGCTTACTATACAGTTACAATGTCCCCCCCTCTACTGACCTACCTACCCCTTCACTATTCTCTTCTACTCTACCACACAGGTATGGAATAACTAAACCTAACCCGAATACCTGAGTGTAACCTATCCAGAACTGTTAAACTGGAATCTCACCTCACCTTAAACTGACCTTTGTCAACAGTCATACCCAACATGTAAACCTGACCTAAGCATGTATAATACCGACATGTTAATGTAAACTAAGCATGAAGAATGTGGTACGTAGCTATGGTAAGTCTGTTACTCTCTGTGAATGTGTACACCTCAGTAGTACGTATAATGTGTAGCTGGGGTTTACTGTGGAGCTCCACTCCCAGGGCCACTGCTGACAATGGTGAAGCATCCAGTTGGATAGTCTCTGACAACAAATGTGAACTAAATACATGAAGTAGCACGGGGGTATGTGGTAGCAAGTAGAGTTACAGCTGTTTTGGCAGTGGTAAGAAATGCCCAAACCTGTTAAGCAATGTGGAGGCCAACTCAGTGTAAGATGCTGTAACTGGAGGTCAGCAAGGCTGAGCCTCACACACACCAGTGCATACCTGCCTACACTTCCTCCACAGTGCCTTAGACACTCTGTAGCCAACAACTCTCATCATGCCCATTAACAAAATAATCAGCACTCCCATGTTCCAACCCCCCCACCCTGCACACTATAGTCTAAGTGAGTTACCACAAAGGCATGGCAGATGCACATTTAGCTGTTGTTATCACAAACATATCATCCAGCACAGTCATTCATCAGTATAGGAAATGTATGTACGTTTGTAGATCAATACCAGCAAACATGTGCACAGTGCTCAGTCACAGTATTCCGAGTAGTCTGTGTGTATCAATGAACAGTGCCTGTCCACACATACTGTGAGAACAGTAGTCTTGCACAATACTGAAGAAAGGAATTAAAAATGTTGCACACCGTAAGGGCGTGTGGGCTTGCTTCATGCACAGAACGTCACACCTGGGGCGTTGGATCCATGCAAATGGGAGATGAGGCAGGCCTGGTGTGTTAGTAAACTGCTGCTTCTCAAAACCCTAGCAGGATGCTACCAGTGGGAGAAACAGTGTAGACCAGCAAGTCTACTCGTGACACAACAACAGGTCTGTCCCTGGTGGTACAAACCAAACTTTGTGGGTCACATAGATGTTCCCACCAGTATTGGAAGAAGATCAAGGGAAGGCTTGAATGTACGTGGACTAAACAGATGAAGAGCCTGCAGAAGCTTGGGTCAAGACAGTATAATGGAGGAGTACCGACACGTGCAGGGAGGGAAATGCATGGAGGTGTGGTACGGTGAGCTCAGGGGCCAGGGAAAGAAACATGGGTAGTACAATATCTTAGAAATATGCAAATGAAGCAGAACAGCAATAGTGTAGTGGGTAGAGCACCCGACCAATGAGCAGGCATTCTGGGTTTGGGTCCCACTGTAGCACAGTCTATTTTACATGGCAAAGCATGTTATAATCAATATTTTTGTTGCAAAGCCCACTAAATAGCTGATATATATGAAATGGAGTACCGCAAAAAATGTACATGTGAAATATCTGTGTCAGATGGAATAAGGCTCTAGTAAGCAGGTGTAAGCACAAATAGGCAATAGTAGTTATATGTATGCACTAATAAGTGGGCATACAGCCATACGACTGCTTTAGAGTGCCTTAATCACTCTGTATCCAATGGGCCTTTGTCAGCCCGGCAACAAAATAAACAGCCATGTAGGTCACGAATCCAGGACCCAATACACCATAGTCCCAGTAGCTATCCACCAAGCCATGACAGACGTACAGAAGAATGGGGTAGTAGTAAACATGTCCCCACCATAGTATAACCAAACTGAACCTGTGAAAGGCATCTGTATGCAGTAATATGTGCCATAACTGACTACAGAATATACATATGTGAACTGGAGTACAGCAGTAAGTCCAGATGTGAGGTGTTAATGTAATAAAGTGTAGAAGTTCCCAGGAACCCAGACAGTGTCCGTACACATGTGTCGGGGATACATGACACATATATAACAAGTGGCAAAGGGGAAATCAATGCCAAAAGGTGATTATCATGCAAATCTAATAATACGCACCGCTAAGCGTAGCACAGCACTGGCTCCCAGGCTACTGGCAGGATACTACCAGTGGGAGACACAGTGTCAGCCTGCTAAGTCTACTCTTAACCAAACGCATGTCCGTCCCTGGAAGGACAACCACAAACGTCTGCCAAAAAGAGTCCTCGGAGTAACATACCATGCCTAAAAAGTAAGCACAGATGGTGACATATGTACGTGGACTAAATGTATGAGAAGCCTGAAGATCCATGGGTTGAGACAACATATGCGAAGGGTCCTGAGAAGTGGAGAGTGGGCAATGTGTAGTGGTGTGGTTATATTAGGCTGGAACCTGTAGGAAGGATGACTGATGTGGAGGGGGAAGGGGGGAATGATGGGTACAACATTATGGACCGTGACGTGCCATGGTTGGATGAACCCGTTCTAATGTGACCGGCCCGTGGATGTCAGCGAGAAAGGATGGGGGACACGGAAGGTACTGGGACATACCATTTCCCATGGCAAACCATGTTATGGGTAATATGTATGTTGCATAACCCAAGGAATAACATATATACATGAACTGGAATACTGCGGCCATGAAATAATATATATATATATATATATATATATATATATATATATATATATATATATATATATATAAACAGGAGAACTGCAGGAAATGGACATGTGAGGTGTGGGTATCATAATGCATACAGCAGTAGTTAGGTTAAGCAGCAATAAACTGTTGTAAGCATATGTCAGCACTAGCACATGTGTTTACATTTCCAGGCTCAGCAAATCTGATGCAAACTACCTGTAGGCATATGTAACCGGAGGTCTGTGTTTGCGTGACGGTGAGCATTGCATACACAAAGTAAGTAATGTCAGGGCTAACCTGGTGTAACTGGCTGTTACGTGCAGTTGGTGATGCATACCGTCAAGCAAACATGCTCAAGACTGCTTACAACTGCCTTAATCACCCTGCATCCCACTGTCCTTATTCAGCCCAGCAACATAATTGACAGCCATTGCACGGCCCAAACCCAGAACTCTGCATACCACCATCATAGTGAATTAACACTACACCACGCCTGATATACAGACATCCCATGTATACGCAGATATATCATGCAGCACATTCAATCTGCATAAGGGGAATTGTACTAATAGCCCAATACTCAACCTCTTATTGCAAACATTGTGGACAAAAGTAGGGTACATATCTGGACATGTGAAATATTCTTCATATACATATATAACATTGCTAGTTAAACAGTGATCTGTTGTAATACACCTAATCTGAACAACATAATGTCTGCAACTGTAATGTATCAGCATTCCTCACTGAACACATGCCTGACATCATCCATGTCAATTGGCCAAATGAATGTGGGACAGGCCAATATTGTGAGCCACTCAAGCATGGCCATATGGACAGTCATAGATCTGTATATGTAGAGAGATACACAGGTACATATAAATGTCTGACTCACATATACATCATATCACATCAATGGTATGTAGGTGGGTGGATACATATGTCCGCATATATTTAGATATTAATATAGATATACATATAGATATACGGATAGATATGTGAATTGCAGCACCAGATAGGAATAACAACCGGAACCTCCATCACAAAATAACTGACCTTATGCATGGTTGATGGGGGTTGGGGCTCACATGAGGGGGACCTGGTGATGACTGCTATGTTCATCTCCACCACAGCTGTAACAGATATGCTGTGCAATGCAATATCCAGCACATGCAGTTCTTGACCCCAGGACCCTCCATAACACAGCGATAATGGTCTAACAGTAGGCCACTACAGCTGTAGAAAGTCAGGACAATAACCAAAACATATCAATCAGTCCAGTCATGCAACTGTACAGAGAATGTATACCATCATCTAGATGTACCTGTGGAAATATATTACTATCTACACTGCTACAACATATGTGTATATATATATATATATATATATATATATATATATATATATATATATATATATATAGCTTTCTAACACTATATACATATATATCACTATATATGGACATATATACATGCTGATGGCTACATCGACACATATAAGTGTCTACACCTATATGCTACATATACACAGCACGTTACATATGTGTATGCAGATATACAGATATGTAGGTATATATGGACATAGTTACATATACGTCAGAAGATATATATATCTATATCGGTACATACGGCCATACATCTGTAGAGAGCAATGGCAGATTAACAAACACACATATATCCACATGTATCATTACTGGGGTTGATAGGCCCCACACACTATACGTCATGTACAAGTAGACATCACCCCCCCACGGCCAAACACATCTGCCCTGCAATACACTACCAAGTGTTGCAGATCCCATAACCAGGACCTTACATGACATGGGCACAGGAAGTTAAGAGTACAACATCCCACCTGTATGATGTAAGGCTGGTATTGTTCCCATATCATGCATAACAGTCTGCCTCCCATAGGTAATGTAAACTGTGGTAGCCAGCAACATCCCCAGGATACAGATACACAGACACAGATATGCAGATACATATATATATATATATATATATATATATATATATATATATATATATATATATATATATATATATATATATATATATATATATATATATATATATATATATATATATATATATATATATATATATATATATATATATATATATATATATATATATGGATATACATGTGACTACACATACACATGCAGATATTTGTACCATAGGATACATATGTAGTCGGTGCACACAATATGGAACAGCCACTATGTCTACAGCTAACCCCTGAACAAATGGAATCTGTATGGGCCACCCATACAAATGACAACCGTTGCCTGCAACATATACCTACAGAGAGGTCATTGGGAAAACTCCACACACAGGTTTGCAGAAATGGAATACCTTTCATTGTGTGCCATGATAGTTCTACATGCCATGTCATATATCTGCTCAGACAGTGACATCCATATAAACAGAGGAATGCAACCATGAAACAGTTATATTAATGCAGTAGTCAGGTAAGGTTCACAACCATCATTGTCCAGGCCGAGTCCTTAGACTTGTACAGTAATGAGGACTGATTGGGCCACAGGATACCAAATGATCAACAGTGTGTAATGCAGGTGTATAGTTCAGCAGCCGCTATCTACACTCGGTACAACAGCAGTGGGAAGTAAGGACATCATGTGACCACATGGGTTGTAACTGTGACATAACAAGACATAACTGACACCATCACATGCACACTGACAAACAGAACAGTCCATCTGGTGGGTGGCAGTAGGCTTACAGTAACTGAAAATATGTACGTGATGTACATATAGGTGAACTATATGGCACTTTACATCCAGATACCTTATTGCAGCTCACCCCTTATACCCCCACATATTTAACAGCCAAGGTTATTTATGGTGCCCTCCCCAGACTCAATAATACAGGCCCATATACCACTGTTACATACACTGTGTAGGTAACGCCCACACATATATGACCCCTACCCCACCATATGTATGGGGATACAACAGATGTGGACTGATGGCAGCAATGGCAGTGTGATATACTCACAGCCAACTACAGAACAACCCCCCCACAGCATGTCATATGTGCAAAGCTTGATATGTAGGTCATGTACTGATAGCACTCCACACACACACTGCCAGTGGGATATCAGACACAGGACCTGTGTGGTGGACAGACAACACATGTTAGGCACACCTGACCACCAAGAGGCTAGGCCCACAGTTGAGGGCTATGCAGACAGACTGCATTCCAAGGTAAAGTAGTATGTACACACACACACACACACACTGTAACACCAGTACTATACAAAGCATAACACGGCTCTACTCACACTCTGTCTGTAGTTCCTGAACCTCCTACACATATGTAGCTGCCCTGTGTGTGCCAGTTCTCCTGTAGAAGTTATTGACCTGCTGTCTGTAGCACTGATGCCCACACACACATAGGACTGTACAAACATCCACCGAATGTCCAGGTTATGTCATCAAATATAACCCCTACTGTACATAATATGTGGGGTGGTCTGATATCTCACTGGCATGTTAGCAAATATGATGACACTAATTATGGTCAGCAGCAAATACGCACCACGTCATGCATGACATATGTGCACAGGTTAGCAGAGTTGTGGCTGGCAGCACATACACGGGGCCACTAATGACATGTTGCTGTGATAACCTCATACATTTACTGTTGTAACAGGGTTTGTGGCAACATATGTCCTATGAGGGATAAGATGTCAGTAACTGTCATGGCTTTCACCATCTACAGACTGCAGTCCTCACACTACCGTCTGCAGTCCACATATAGATGCTCTGTAGGTAACACATGGAATAAACAGCACAACGCACTGCCCTGTCTGCAGATGACCCTGTAGATGGGGATTCCACATAAACATGGAACTGACATGGCAGATATGGAGACATGTAGGAAAGACATATCCACACACACACTGTTAAACCAACAATACGCCACATGCAGTATAGCAGCACTTACAGTCTGTAGGTGGGTCAGGCACATTCTCCTCCTGTGTGTTGCCCTGTTTCCACAGTGTATGTTGTTGAAGGTAAATCCCCAATGCATTGTAGATGCTGGTTGCCAACCAATGGATGTAGTTCCTGCTCACAGTGAATGGCAAGGGCCAACACCAACATGATGTTCCTAGATATCGGAGTGTGTTCATAGGTTCATAGGTTCGTACTAGGCTATCTGCCCTAGGGCATTTATAAGCCCAGCCAGAGTGTGTGTGGCTTTCACCACCCCTTAGGATGAGAATACTACACCCTTTTAGGGTTTAGTTTACTGTGCCTCTGTCCAGTACTGACACAGAGATGACCCCCGGGGTAAATCTACGATCTCCCATCCACTCATCAAGATTTCTCTTGAATAGAATCAGTGAGGGGCTCTGCCTAACATGGACTGGGATTCTATTCCAGAGTGTAGGGAGCCTCTGGGTTATGAATCTGTCCCTCCAGCACGTCCTATTTATTTCTGTGTTGAGGTTTAAGTCTCTTGCTCTCATGGCTCTGATGGATTTGGATTTTCTGAGGTGGAGCATGTCCATTAATTCCGGATTGGACATGGCCTTGTACGTCAGACACAGATCACCTCTGAGTAGGCAGTATGCGACTGAATAGAGCTGGAGATTTTTCAATCGGGCAGCATATGACATATGTTTAAGACCCTTTATCCTCTTGGTGAGGAACTTTTGGGGTCTCTCCAACTGCTGCAGGTGTTGGGTGAGATACATCCCAAATGGGACATTGTACTCAATCATTGGCCTGATAAGAGAAGAGTACAGGGGCACAATGACCTCTCTTGATCTAGATGTGAAGCCCTTCATGATGAGGTGGGCAATATAGAAGGTCTTCCTAACCACTTTGGCAATGTGAGTGTCAAATGAGAGGTTACTGTCAACCTGGGTCCCTAGGTCCCTGATTACCTCTTAATGGATTACCACCTATGTGGTAATTTGTGGGTACCTTGTTTTTCCCAAAGGGTATGACTATACATTTTTTGGTGTTCAGCTTAAGGCCATGGCTCTGGCACCAATTATCTGTTTCTATGAGGCCTCTCTGAAGGGTTACCTGGTGTGGAGCCCTCATATCTGTGATGGTGCGTGATATCTGCAACAGGGATACAGTAGCTATACTGTAGGTGACGTACACGTGCCTGTCAGCATGAGCAGTGTTTCCATGCAATTGGCTATGGGACTGTTACCACAGCTGTTCCACATGCAATCAGCTAGGGGAGGGCTGTGATTCATGCACAGGCCGTCAGCTGATCATGAGCATCACTTAAAATACACATGCTGCTGCCTAAGCAAAGCTGGTGTAGGTCTCCACATCTACCAGAGAGGGAGTGGGAGAGGCAGACAGAGGCAAAGACATGTCAGGGAGGGATGGTAGAGTAGAACTGCAGCTTGTTTGTGTCACACACACCTACCAGCACAGGGTATTAAACCCCTGATAACTATGTACAGAGTTCACAGCTCAATGCAGTTATTGGATGTGCTACATGGGTTACCTGGTGTGGAGCCCTCATATCTGTGATGGTGCATGATATCTGCAACAGGGATACAGTAGCTATACAGTAGGTGATGTACACGTGCCTGTCAGCATGAGCAGATACCAGCGTCAACACAGCCACACTCTCACAGGGACACGCACACATCAACAAACTTGGCAGGGCCAAGGGTACAAGACATCAGAAGCAGGATTGCCACAACACATCACTGTGCAGGTACCACATGCACCACACGGGTCATACAGAGGTGGTATGGGCAAAGGGTATAAGGAGGTGTCTGACATCTGACAGCATGCTTCTGTATGCACATGGGGGGTTGTAGTGAGTGTGGCTGTGAACATACACACCATACAACACACAGACAAACACACAGGGTACCAGTACTGACATGCATGGGTGCATGTCTGCACGGATGTGTGGTGGTCGACTGTGGCAGCAGGCTATACAAAGGTAGGAGATAGGTATACCTTGGCATCAGGCCACATGACAATGGTCTGCATTGTGTCTCAGGGCTGTAGTTTCTGCTCTTGCCCACACAGGTGGGTATTGTATCCCCCATCCAATCACCTGGGTGACTATTGTGTGTGGCCAGTGCTGTGCATCACTTGCCATGTATGTGTTCCTTACCCCATGACATGGACTGTGTCTGGGATGTGCACACCTCCCACACGCATGTACAGTGACATGTGGATCTGCACCTGGGGTGTCTGGCCCATGTTCTGTGCACAGATTACCATCATATGTGCCAGTCTTGCCCCATGTGGCAGGGACTGATAATGGGCAGCAGGTTTACCTGCACCTACATTGATGGCATGCTGACAGCATTCCCTGGTGTCAGTGGCAACTGTCCATACAGGGCATGCTGTCAAGCATGGTATGTCCGTTGTGGGACATGTGATGGCACCACAGGTGGTGCAGATGTCCATTGGTGAACATGGGGGAGGTGCACTGTCAGCATGTATGTATATATTGGACAGATGGACAGGTGACATGCCCTCTGTAGCCCACTGCTATCACTCTATGATTACTATCAGTGGCCAATATGCAGTGTACTACCCACATATTGGCTGTTGCCTAGGCATGTGTGTGTGTATGAGACATGTGTTGAGAGTGTACTCTGGGTAATACTGGGGTTGCTAAATGTGATAGCCTGGCCTTGATGTTACGGGTATGGGTATGGCTTTGCACCCCAGCCTCTCGGCTATTTCACATCTGTTATCCCTGTATGGTGGACATTGTGTTATATAGTAGGGCCGTCATATAAGACTTATGCAAAACCCACTCCACATTGGCTACACACTCACAACCACCTCTACACAGGATACAAGATACAAACACACACGCACACCTGTCATGTCTGGGAGCCGAACCCCTACCTAACTAGTTTATTACACCTCAGCACTACGCAGTTATAGTACACACCATGCACATTACTGAAGTACTCCTTCCCCAAGGGTGTATTCCACAATGAATGACATCAGCAGGATTGCCAAAGTAGGCCATTTGAAATATACTGTGGGTGACTACCCTAAAATGCATTGCTCCCTACACAGACAGTGAGACACACACACAAAACATCCATGACCAACATGTGTGGGTATAGAACCCCTAACAGAGGTCTATACCACACTACAGCATGGAGCTGTTATAGGACACACCACAGGGATTACTAGGGAACTCCTTCCCCAAAGCTGTATTTCAAAAAGAATGACAGCTGAATTGTCAAAGTGGGTCATGTGGAATGTACTGCGTGTGACTACCCTATAATGCATTGCTCCATATACAGACATGGACACACACAAAACATCCAGAACCGCCATGGGTGGGAATGGAAATCTGCCACAGTTCTAAATCACACAAACTGGTACACAGTTATAGGATGTGCTACAGGGATTACTGGGCTACTACCTTCCCAGAGGTGTATTCCTAGGTGGGTGACATCAGCAGGCTTGCCAAAGTCGAGTATAGGAATTGTAATTCGTGGGGCTACACTAAAATGCATTGCTCTCTACACAGACAGACACACACACACACAGTTGCCACATCTGGGGTTAGAACACCTACTTAGCTACTTTATCACTCTACAGCAGTATGCAGTTATGGGACGTGCTAATGGGATTACTGGGCTACAACCTTCCCAGAGGTGTATTTCAGGTGGGTGACATCAGCAGGCTTGCAAAAGTCGAGTATAGGAATTATAATCCATGTGGCTACACTAAAATGCATTGTTCTCTACACAGACAGAGACACACAGTTACCACATCTGGGGTTAGAACACCTACCTAGCTACTTTATCATTCTACACCAATATACAGTTATGGGATGTGCTACGGTGATTACTGGGCTGCAATCTTCCCGGAGGTGTATTTCTAGGATCAGCAGGCTTGCCAAAGTCAAGTATAGGAATTGTAATCCATGTGGCTAAACTAAAATGTATTGCTCTCTACACAGACACACACACAGTTGCCATGTCTGGGGTTAGAATACCTACCTAGCTACTTTATCACTCTACAGCAGTACGCAGTTATGGGATGCACTATCATTATTACTGGACTACAACCTTCCCGGAAGTCTATTTCTAGGTGGGTGACAGCAGGCTTACCAAAGTCAAGTATAGGAATTGTAATCCATGTGGCTACACTAAAATGCATTGCTCTCTACATAGACAGACAGACACACACACAGTTGCCATGTCTGGGGTTAGAACACCTATCTATCTACTTTATCACTCAGAAGTACACAATTATGGGACGCGCTACAGTGATTACTGGGCTACAACCTTCCCGGAAGTGTATTTCTAGGTGGGTGACATCAGCAGGCTTGCCAAAGTTGAGTATAGGAATTGTAATTCATGTGGCTACACTAAAATGCATTGCTTTCTACACCAACAGACACACACACAATTGCCACATCTGGGGTTAGAACACCTACCTAGCTACTTTATCACTCTACAGCAGTACACAGTTACAGAATGCGCTACGGTGATTACTGGGCTACAAGCTTCCCGGAGGTGTATTTCTAGGTGGGTGACAGCAGCCTTACCAAAGTTGAGTGTGGGAGTTGTAAGGAGTGTGGCTACCATAAAAAGCATTGATCTCTACCCAGACAGACATGCACACACACTTGCCACGTCTGGCGTTAGAACACCTATCTAGCTAATTTATCACACTAAAGCAGTACACAGTTATGGGACATGCTATGGAGATTACTGGGCTACACTTTTCCCAAGGGTGTATTTCAAAGTGGATGACCTCAGCGGGTTTGTCATAGTAGGGCTATGGGGAGGGCAGTGTGTGTGCATGGACCATAATCAATTAATCTAGAGGTTGACACACCACATGCGGGCACACGCAGGGTTATATTCCACAGGTACGGGTATACAGCTGGTATATGACTACTTCCTTGTACAGTCATGTTGCACAACTAGCACTTGCACCACATAGTCCATAATGCTGACAGATACCGGTAGCTAATGTCTACAGTGAGTGACATCTGAGCATCATGTGGTTGTAGTCATTTGGCTGTGTGCTAGGTGGGACAAGCCTCATAATGGTTGGCTCCTTGTCACAGTCACTCTCTCCCACACATCTATGTACATGTACGTTTGGCTTATTATAGTGTATTGTCCTTGGATATATGCATGTATTCCTATCCACTGTGTGTACAAAGCATGGGTGGTGCATACTGAGGAGTGTCTGCCCTAACATCTACGACTGCCAGATATGTCTGGTCCACTGTTGTTTGCAGACATGAGCTTCTTTTGATTACATGTGTGAGCATGCCCAGTATGCCATTCTGTATAGAATGTGTGGATCAATACTAGGTAGTTTGTACTCCAGTGGAGACCTTTGTGTTGTACACCTACAGGTAGCAAGGTGTTTCTGCTGGGTATCCGTCGATCATTTGGCAATATGGGGACAAACTGTGCAGGGGATGGTGTGTACTGTAGGTGATTGTGTCTGTGCTGCTTCAGCCGCATGGTATCTATGTTAGCAGAGATATTCAGACATGTGTACTGTTATACACAGTGATGTTGTCTGTCTCCATGCACTGCCAGGTGGATATTCTTGATCACAGTGCTGTCTTGGGAGACAAGGGTGATATATTGTGGGCAGACACCTATGTATTCATGCTAAGTTATGCCATTCTGGAGGGGGAGCTGCAGACACCTGCTGCTAGGTCTGTGTATCCAGTTCAGCACCTCGGTAGAGTGCTGGCGGGGGATCCCATACTTGTACACCCATTGACAACACAGTCTGGGCTTATCTTGCTGTGGCAATGCCTCACAGCTATACAGATTTGCAGAGGTTGCCCAGAGGCAGGGGCCATGGGTCAGGACATTAACCCTATTGTGGTGTACGGGCAGGTGTGTAGCCACCCATTTATGTGTTTGCAGCCAGGGATAGTGTGGGCACACAGATTGGTGTCAGACCCTGCACATTCCATGCTGCCCATGCACCCACTCCCCCTCTGTTATTCTAACCTCTTCCAGACATTATGCATACATTTTCTGATACTTTCCCTAAGAGTATCACCCCATCACAGGTGTATGTTTGTGTTGGTCCACAGTTCATGCAGTGGGACATGGTAGACATGTTACTGTGGTTTGTCCATATGGCCTTACATATGGCTTATGTGGAGTGTGTTATGTTGTTATCTGGGTGTCCATGACTTAACATGCATTGGCAGTATGTGTGAGACACAGGCCTTTGGCAGAGGCCTGTGGGGCATTAGGTGTTGCTGCGGGCCACATGTGGCAGGCCATTGCATTCTGTCAGGCCTACAGTTGCAGACTACCAGACAGTATATTCCCCTGGGGTGACAGGGTAGGTCTGATAGGTGTTCATGCAAATTCCTTCTATCGGTGTTGGTCAGGTGGTGTGGATGCTGACAGGGTGCCATGTACAGCTAGGGACACACCTGCATGGGACACCTGCACTGCATGCTACATTCTTCCACTATTGCCATATACAGGAGGGGTCATACTGTACACATTCCCCACAGCAGGGATATGGCCAGGGAGGTGCCTGTGGGTGGTGTTTGCATGAGTTGGGTGCATGTGTGCTATGGACAGTACTTGCATCTGACACACAGATATGCATGGGGCATTCCTGATATGCTGGCATGTGCAGGTACACCAGCTGTTTCCTAACGCATCAGTCCTACCTCCTTTGTGATCTGCAGGTGTTCGGCCAGACATCACCGGTATCCCCTACTACAGGACCAGTTGCTGTGATGCATACCTGTATGTACAATTCAAAGGGTGTCTCCATTTCACAGTGATACAATGTATACTGTATGTCTTGGGTACTTTCCCCTGTGTACTGCTTGTATATCTAGCCAGCCATGCCATGTCAGTCTTTCAGATGGTGACACATATTAACACCATACATTTACATTGGCTTACTGCTAGCAGGTGGTAGACTGGTGGGGATTGTCCTTGGCACTGCAGTTGTGAGGGCTTGTCCCTGTCATCAGCAGTACTGGGCTATGGCCACCAGATCTTACCTCGACATGCATACATACTGACCACTCTCACACAATATGGATCACACACCATCCTACCACACACAGACCTGCATATTGTGCACATACTACAACCTATCCTGCTACCTTGGGCACCTCTGGGCATCTCTGCTCCACCCGTATTATACCTACTCATGCATGTTTCCACATTTCTGCACAGGATTGGTGGGGCAAACCTGACTGTTACTACATTTCTACACTGGAGTGGGGGTAGGGGCACACCTGACTGTTTTTACATGTCTACATGGGAGTGGGGGGGGCACACGTGACTGTCATTACATTGCTATGTATGATGGGGGGCACAAGTGACACTTGTACACATTTGTTATGACTGTACTGGTATGTCATGTACTCCATTGCATTCTGTATTGCTAACTATCATGCTGTCTAGAGGCACACCAGCGTACTACATATCATGGCTTTGGTTGCCCTACATATTATTGTCTGACATCCTACCCTTCAGAACTGGCATCCCACTGCCTGCCCTGCTGTGGTCTGTCTGTGTAAGCCTGGGGGTGGGGTTAACCCTAGCCATCATTCTGTGGCCATGGCACATGCCCTGTTTGGGTTTGTGTCCACCTGTCCTGCTGGCTGCAACTGTTATTGGGTATGTGAACCGTCCTGTCTGGCATGTGTGGGTCATATGGACACATATTTCACACAGCCCATTTCCTACAGTTGCTTCTGTCTCTCTGTGTAGTACTGGCTACTATGGTGACTCCAGTATGTGTTACACATGTCAGGGTGGCACTATGAGTGTCTACTGTCTGCTTCCATAACATTCAGCCACCCAGTTCCCTTGCATGCTCACATCCATACCATAGCTACAGGTGACAACACATTCTACTCCTTTTGGCAATTGGTAGGTTGATTGACTTACCTTGTGGGTGCACTAGACTTGCAGATTGTGCTGAAGGGCTGCCTATGTTGGATGCACATAGTACACTCCCTATACATGGTTGAGTGCAGGTGGTGTCATGTTTGGCATCCCTTTTACTGTATGTGCAAATCAGAGAGAGGTGTCATTCCCAGGGACCCAACTGTGTCAGTGCATGTGCTATGCATTGCCTCTTTGCCAAGGCCAGGGCACACTGGGCATGCCTCCTTCTGCCTACTGGGGCAGGCTCAGGTTCTTCCTCCTCTGGGTCACTCTGTGCCTGTGCAGGCCTTGGCATTGGTGGGGGCTGTGTGGCCCTGCCCCATGTTGTTTCTGCTGCAGCTGTTTCCGCAGGATCATATTGTGTAGCATTGCACATACCATAACAATTTGGGTACATGTAGCTGGTGCATACTGCAAGGCTCCACCGGATGTGTCCAGACACTGGAACCGTGACCTGAGCATCCCGAATACATGCTCTATTATATGTCTGACCTGTGCGTGTGCCTCATTATGGCATTGTTGTTCAGGTGTGTGTGCATTTATGATGGGTGTCATCAGCCACGGCTCCAGTGTGAACCCAGCATCCCCCACTAGGTGACCGTAGGGGATGTCCCCATTGACATATCTCTGGTACAGCTGCATCAGATACCATATGTGGGAATCATCATAGCTTCCAGGGCAGCCAGCACACACATTCATTATAATGCCCTGGGCATCACTTATGACTTAGCAGTTGATGGGGGGGAATGCCCCTGTGGTTGATGCAGGCCCTACCCTGCTCACCATGTGGTGCTTTGATGCATATGTGCGTGCAGTCTATAGCACCCACTACCCCATGGTATTCTGCTATTTGGTAGAAGAGACGCATATTGCTGGTCAACACCTCATGGGAATTGAGGAAATATACCTGTTCACTGGCATGTGCTGACATGGCATCCAGGAACTGGTGAAATACTCTGGATGCTGATGCCTGTGAGATCCCCATGTTATCCCCAGTTGTGCTTTAGGAGGTACCTGTGGCTATTATACCTAGGCCTACACATACCTTGGTATCCACTGGGATGGGTTCCCCTCGTTCAGTTTGGTGTGACAGGTGTGGCCGGCACACGTCAACTACTTGCTGTAGGAGGTCTCTGTCCACCCTATAGTGCTCTACTATCTCCAGCTCAGATAGGTTACCCTGGGTCTGTACACTCTTCTCTGTCTCCTCACTGTGGGTTGTTCAGCAGCATGCACATCTTCACCACCCTCAGCCTCTTGCACATGTTGTTCTATGTTGCCTGCTGCAGCCCTTCTCATTTTGTAGGTTTGTTTGTTAAAATTTCCTTGCTTGTATACACCGGTGGTGTAGAATGTGGGAAACACCAGTGGGGAAGGTGTTTGCTTAGTTTATAGTAGTGTTCTGGGCTGGGCTGCTGTCTGTGCAATTGGCTGCTTCTGATACATTTCACCTGCCAGATATGCTAGTTCTCCTTGATTACCTTCCTACTGCTGATATCCCTTCCCATTGCCCTTCTGTATGGACCCGTGGCTGTGCTGCACAAACAGAGTACTTGGATGTGCACACTGCTGCTGTTTCCTGGCTTAACTTCTTTTTTCTTCCTGTAAATCCCGGTACATGGCACTCACACCTGCTTACAATTTGTAAAGAGTGCTGGGCAGGTTTAGACACACCCCCTAGCTTGGCTGTGCTAAGCTGGGAGCATACCCAAGCCACAGGGCTCCAATCCGCTTACAGTATACCTGACACACCCACCCATGATGTCACCTACCTCCTAGTCTTGCACTCAGCTATTCATACTCTTAACCTGTTGGGACCTGCCTCACATGCTGGGGAAAACTGGGATTCACTATCCTTCCCCTCATTTGCATAGGATTGCCTGCTAATGCATAGTTACATGTGTCACACTGTGCTTCCCCCCTTAGCAACCACTATTCACTAGTCTAGTCTTTTGCCTGCCATTGACTTGCATGGCAGAATACTGATTTTAGTTAGACTGCTTTTTTTAGGTTTATTTTTTTATTTCCCCACTAATCCTGTTTGTGCGCCACTGCCCTATGCTTCAACAGCCGTGATCAGCGGACATATAACAAAAGTTGTATTTTGTACATTTTGCATTGTTTGCAATGCCAATGGCCTTATATGTGGCCATTGGCATGCTTTCTCAATGATATGCAGCCTTTATTTGGGGCTGTCATGTCCTGTTTTGGATTTTGCAGTACCATACTCGGTTACTAACTGAGTATATTTCTGCATATTGTGCTAGACCTGCATGCCCTGATTTCTGCTTCCTGGATGACATATTTACCTCATTTGCATGGTTTTCACCTGCAAAAGGGGTAATTTGCATACAGGGTCTGGGAACGTGCAGCACTAGTGCTAGACTGCTCGTGCACATCAAAAGGGCATGTACGTGGATCGCTCGGCTGCCATATTGCCAACATTACCCCTTGCACTGATCATGCACGCCATGCAAGCTTTTGAGAATCCGAGGATTTGTCTATATTGAGGAGAGGTGGAAACTACAGAACATGTGTTCATGAAATCTGATTGAATGAAGCAATTATGGAAATAAATATATGAAAAAATGTATAAAAGGATTGAAAGATGTGAATTTGGATATGATAGAATATAATTATTATGAAAATATAAAGCAAAAAAAGGTGGCGAGGTGGAAACTACAGAACATGTGTTCATGAAATCTGATTGAATGAAGCAATTATGGAAATAAATATATGAAAAAATGTATAAAAGGATTGAAAGATGTGAATTTGGATATGATAGAATATAATTATTATGAAAATATAAAGCAAAAAGAGGTGGATAAATGGGATGAAAAGTTGTTTTGTATAATATGGATTATATGCAATGAGAGGTTAAATGAAATGAGATTTAATGGAAAATGATCATTGTCAGAGATTTTGAAAAAAAATAAGATTTTGATTATGGAAAAAAACAATGATGGGGTAAAAATGTAAAAAATATAAATAAAATGTAAAGTGGTTGTATAGAATTCTAAATAATGTATATAAAATATATAATGTATATTGTGAATTTTAAATAAAGGACCCCTACTCTTCAGAGCTATTAGATGGTGCTGGACAGCTCATACAGCAGCAAGGAAGAGGCCTAATGGAAGGAGCAGCATGGAGGAGGGTAGATAAAGTATGGGAAGTTTTAAGGTGGAAAGTGAGAATTTGGATCACTCTGGAGCTTCAGTATTTAAACAAAGATTTGTGTATGTTGGATGTTACAAATGACCAGAGTTTAGCTGTCTAAGTGGAGAAGGAAGTGAGTGAGTCTGTTGAAATGGTGCATATAACAGAACTGGCATCAGGAGGGCTTACAGATGATGTTCTGTTAAAAATAACTGAGTAGGATAATCCAAGTGACAGAACTGATGTTTCATGGAGTTAGAGGGCAAATAATATTTTTAGAAGTGCTGAGGATGGTAATAAGAAAAATGAACCAGGTGAGATGGCAGCAGAGAATGCAGCAGTTAAAAGTTATGCAGCAGTGACAGAAAGTTAAAGAGGAAATCAGCAACAAACTAAGAAGGTGTCTGATTTTGTGGCAGCAGATAATATTGTAACTAAAACATATGCATTAGTGACAGCAGGCAAAAAAAGGAGAGCAGCAACAAACTGTAAGTAAAACTGTTTTTAAAAAGACCAATTATGGGAATCAGAACAAAAATCTGATACTGTAATAGACAGATATTATGTATAGGACAATTTGGTAACTGTTTTGAGTTTTAAAGCTCAAGAAATTTGGCCTTTTATATATATTGGGACAGAGACGTTTTGTGACAACATTAAAACTGGGGAGTAAAAACTAAAAGGTTTTTACTCCCCAGTGGCCGTGGTGTGTTCTCTCTGCATTGTTATACTGTCTATTGGATTTTTATCAGAGGGAATCTATATTCTCCGACCATTGTGTGTTGTTACTAACATTTAAAACTGATGGACCGAGGATGCAATTTTTGGAACCATGTACCAAAAAGAACATTTATCCATGGAACAATCATTTGATTTCTGGTAGTAACGTATATGTTAAAAAATGTTACTTTGCAGTTTAGAACTGATGATCTGGAAAAAGACAAGTTAAAAAAATGCATACAGGGTCTGTATGAAACTGATGATAATACTGTGAAAGATAGAGCTGAATAAAACTTATGGAATGGAGGGGTGGAGGGTGGACACTGTTTTGAAATGCGAATAAACATAGTGAAACACTACCCAGGTGTTATTTTTGTGGCTGGTCATAAAGGGACATTAAGATATGCTGGCCAGCCTAAATCATGTTTCTTTTGTCAGGACTTTTCTCATTTAATTAATAAGTGTGACAAGGTACAGTGTAACCATTGTGGGAAGAAAGGGCATAAAGTAAGAAGGTATGTGTCTTAATGCAGCTTATGTAAAAATGACACTTTGAGATGTATTGTCAAGAGTGAACAGTAAATAATGAAAAAGAATGGGAAAGGGACAAAAATAGAAAACATACATGAAGAAGGACAACAAGAGGCTAGGGAGACAGTGAACTAGGTAAAGAAGAAACTGTAGAAAAAGAAAAAAAATATGGAGAGGAAAATGAAGAAAGAGAGTGTATATAGGAAGACAAGCCAAGAGAAGTCTGTAATACTAATAATTGTTTTGAAGTTTTAGCTAGTGAAAAATCTGATTCAGAGGATCAAGGATTGTTTGTACATAAACCTAGGATAATATTCATTTGGAGAAAGAGTAAAAATAAGAAAATGAAAATTTAAAAATATTTCCCCTAAACTTAAAAAAAGAAAAGCAACAATTTTAGAGTACTTTCTGTGAAATGTAAACATAATATTAACACTGTAAAAAGGATAGGAATACTGGAATGGTGTGCTAAATATGATGCAGATGTTATTCTCTTAGATGGCGTAAAGTGAAAAAAGACTGCAAACAGAAAAAAAATTGTGGAGTAGAAATATAATATGGAATTTAAGAAATGAACATTGTTCTGGAGTGGCTGCATTTTGTAAAAAGAACAGTGAAAATACTAGATATAACATTGGTAAGGATGCGAAAATTAACTGTTGTGGATGTGAAACGGAGAGAACATATTTATAGAATTACAGTATTATATGCATGCCAAATATTAGAATATGTAGTGGTTAACATGAAAATTATAACTGCAGGGAATTTTGTGATTTAAGGGGAAAATGTAAAAAGAAAGAGAAAGATGTAAAAATATAGGAAGTGATAAAATGTGTTGAACAAAAGCCAATAGGCTTATGGAATAGGGGTTCACTTATATGGAAGAAAGCTGAGAAGAATGAACTATAGAAAATTAGAGACATATCATACTAAATAACACAGATTATATTTTTTATGAGAATAATACAGAGGATGGACAGAAGGATGAAGGATACTATGGAAGAAAGCATGTATGGTATAAAAGGGAAGAGATGTCAAGAATTGTTATTTGGTGTGAGAGAAAATGTGGACGATACTGTAAGTAAAAGGGATGATGTAAAATGTAAAGTAGGCAATATTAGCAAAGCATCTAATACAGTCAGACATGATGCTTTGTGGGATGTTATGGAGACGTATGGGACAGGTAACAGAATTAGGAGAGTGTGTATGTCAGCATATCAAAATAATAGAGTGAGAGTGTTGGGGAATGGATGGTTGAGTAAAGAAATATACATGAAGTGTAAGATAAGACAAGACAAGGATGTCCCATGAGTGGAATGCTGTTTGCATTGGTAATGAATGTGATAGTGAGTGAAGTATCTTATAAAATTAAAGATGCTATATATCTGATGCAAAAGGAGGTGGTGATTTCAGTATTTTTGGCATACAAAGATGATACAGTTGTGATTGTTAAGAACAAAATATGGATGAGGAAAATGTTAGTTTCTCTGAATAGATGCTTAAAGGAAATGGGAATGAAACTGAATTAAGGTCAAAGTAAGGCTTTGTAGGATGTGGTAAAAATTGGGGGGCGTATTTTTCAATGAATTAAGTTTCTTTCCTAGGGATAAGATTCAGAAAAAAAGTGATATAGTTATGATGCAATGGGATGGTTTGATATAAGAAATGAAAGAAATATGTCTTCTGTAGAAGACATATAGATTAGCATTCAGGAAAAAGGATTTTCTGATGAATCCTGTATTGAAGGGAAAAGGCATATATACCAAATGTTTATATGATCCCTGAAAAAAATATGAAAAGGAAGAGATGACAGAGAATTTTTTTTAAATGTAAAAGTGAAACTCTGGAAAAAGTTGTGTGATTTTTTTTGAGACTATTAATGACATAATGCAGCTATGAATATGATTATGTATGGGTATTATAAGAATAAGAAGAAAAAGTATGTGAGAAGGGTAGATAAGAATTTATTTTATGTAATATGGGTTATTTGGAAGGAAATATTGATGACATTTTGTTTAATGGGAAATTAATTTTAGCAGATATATTGCAAAAAATTAGATAACGATTGGGGAAGAAGGAATGGGGGCAATTATAGAAGAATAACAATGAGGATGTTATAAGAAAAATTATATAGTAAAAAAATGGAAATGTTTGCATATGTGCCTGTAAGGGTCTGCTTCTAATGATCAAAAGGCCACTTACCCAAAACTGAATTTATCAAGATGACAACACCGAACTGTTAATTTACCGAATGATCACACTACTGAATATTTTAACAGGGAATATATGCACTTGGCTAATATGGGGACATTTGCCCTTTTCCCCACTGTAGTGCAATCCTGGAGTTGGTATATTTAGTTAGGTGGGTGGGTTTAATATACTGCAGTGTGTTTCTTCATTCAATGTTGGCCAAGTGCATACTTTCACTGTTAAAAAAATCGATAGTGTGATCAATAAATTAACAGTTCAGTGTTGTTGTCTCAGTAAATTCAGTTTTTGGTAAGTGGTCTTTCGATCATTAGAAGTAGACCCACCTGTAAATATGTACATTTTGAAAATACGTAAATAAAGTTTTTAAGCTATGTTAAATAAAGGACACCTACCCTTGTTGATGAGTACCATGGAATCTTTTACATCTACTTGAGCTACCACCAATGCAAACAGATGAGACCATGGTTTAATGTCTCAACTGAAGGACAACACACTCAGGAGTGTGGCACCCCCATTACACTGCACTGCAGTGTCAGCAATCCATCTATGATGTGTGGGAATAGAAACCCCAAGTATTTTGCACCAAAAGAGATTCTACTACCTGTTACATCACTGACACTTTTTTATATACCACTGGCTCTTTCACAGGTAATTTTAAAACATTAATCTCCATATAATGTCTTGTTCTTCCTGTCAATCCTTAATCCTCACTATTATTTTTAACAGCTATTCTCACATCTACACTATATCTACCCATGGGTTAATATAAATAATATTTCACCATGCTCTCTTCATACTAAACTTTTAATTTTTGTTTAGCAACATTTATATCGATCTTTGCATTCCTGTAACTTCCATCTATACTCCATCATGTTATTTCCTCTTTGCCTCTCATCCTCTCTTTTTTTTATTTTTGCCAATAATTCTTGATATTTCACATTCATGAATTTCAGTACTGTTTATATTTCTCAAATGTCATTATATTCAAATGCAAAGCTAAATAATCTGGTAATCACATTTTAATATCCATTTTCCACTTTATTATATAAACCCCCTCATTTAGTAGGGTTCATTTTTGACACCTAAATTATTGCAAAAAACTATTTGCATTAATTTTTTAATAACTCTGAAGTAAACACCTTTACTGATATCAAATAACTGAATTTTCCCAATGTTATAACATTTACCACACATGCTTTCTTTTCAGAATTTGACTTAAATTCTTTTCATAGTCTGTTGATTTCCTGCATCTCTTCCAATAAATCCTGACATTGTTCTCTCATATTTTCATATGTTCCAAAAAATACTTCCTAATATTTTAAAATCTTTTTATTAAAATGTATATTCACTTTCCTAGTAATCTCTATAAAACCTTTACTTTTCTTGCAACTGATAGTTAAACCAATGTACATCTTTTTAATAGTTTCCACTAATCATTCTATATTTTTTGCAATTATTATTGAATTGCCTACATGAGATGTAATTAATGCTATGTGTAACCCATTTTTCTAAATATACATCATTTTATAACTATACTTTGTCTCAAAAACAGTACTTAGATTCCTCAGAACAATAATCATTATTAATAAAAATGACACACTTCTTAGAAGGTAACCTTGCCTTACTCCTTTATGTTATCTTATTTTCCTAGTAATCACTTCTTTTACTATTCCTATGACCAGAATGTCACTATATGCTGGTCTTATAAACACTATTATTTTATCATCTATCATGTATGCTTTCAGTACTTCTTATATTTGGTTAAGTATTATCTTATAACCCGTTTTATTGATATTACAGCCACTTACTTCTCCTCCATTTATAATAGAATAGACAACATCTACAATTATACTTAAAGTTTTTTTAAGCTGCCTTCCTTCGCCATCCTCCTCCAGTAAATTTCAGCCCCCTCTTGTCTATTCTCTGTACCCCTTACTACAGTCATCTCCTTTCTCAATTCCCATGTTGGCTTAGTTCTTGGTATACATTCTGCTACTTTATGAATATAATATTCTAAATGACTGTTGATATTTTCCTTAAGGATCTGTGTCCAAAGTACCATTGCTTCCTTATTTCTTGAATTACACCCCCTGCTTCATCATCATCTCTTTCCTCTTTGAATTGTAGCTTTCTGCTTGTGTTATGTATAAGAGCCTTAACTGTGTAGCTCTAAAATGTACCTTCAAATGAGGTAATCCTAAACATCCTTATTCTATTGGGAGGATCAGCTTATTCCACTTGACTTTTGTCCTCTTCTCCTCCCAAATAAAATATTTCAGTTCTTTATTCATTATTGTCCACAATGTCTCTGGTTGATAAAAATAGGCCTGACCTGTGTATAAAACTAAAGGGACTAAAAACATTTCAAATGCATGCATCTTGCTATCCATACCCATAGGCAAGAGCTTCCAGTATCTCAGTTTCTGTATTATCTTTTATTTAGTCTCTTCCCACATATCCTCAGCTGCCATAACCAAATCCTTTTTAATTTATACTTCTAAATACTCAATTGTACCATGTCCCCATGAATATTGGTATTGGACCAATTCCTGTGTGAGTGCATAGTTTATAGCTATAACATTTGTTTTGTCTTCATTAATTTTATGTCCCCCAAAAAATGGAACTGTCTGAATATTCCACAACACTGAGATGTCCTTTTCTGGTTACATTAGGTACAAAGTAATATCATCTGCAAATGAAGCCAACTTTTTTGTACACCATACCAACTATATCCTTGAATTTCTGAGTCCCTTATTTTTTATTTTTTGTCAGTGGTTCTAAATATAACACAAATAACAAAGGAGAACGGGGACACCACTGCCAAATTCCTCTGTTCAAACACAAACTTATCAATAAGGAACCTCCCACTTTAATGTTTGCCTCCAATCCTTCATATATCCTTCTAATTAACCTTATTATTATATCAAAAAACTAATCTTATTGTTCTATGCAGAAATGCAAATGCTTCCATTGCCCTACTCATAATTCATACCTTGGGAATAACATTTAAATTCTCTCAGAGTTTTTACTACTGAATTCATGTTTTTCATATCCAGTATTTTCATACATTTTTTCAGAAATCTAACCTCTTTTGTTACATTTTCCCTTCTATGCCCCCCAGGTGCATCCTCATTGTTGCAAATCAAATTCCAGTCCCTGCCTATAAGTAGTATTCCCTGCTGAAAGCTGATTATTTCTCCCAATTATTTAAGCTTTTATGTGGAATATAAATACATGCCAGCATAATCCTCATCCCTGTCAGTAGCCCCTTACTACTATAAATCTGCCATTATCTTCCTCTTCTATCTCTACTGAAGCTGCTCTAGGAATTAATATAATTACTCCTGTTTTCCTTTGCGCTTGATATTCTGAAGAATATCCATCCTGAAATTCTTTCTTTATCAAATTGATATCCTCGGTTCTTTCCGAATGTGTCTTCTGCAGCATTGCTATTTGCTCTGCATTTCTTAATATAATTAAGTATTCTTTCCTTTTTATCTATACATATGAGACCATCCACATTCCAAGATAATATGGAAACTATTGACATTATGGTAAGAAGTCATTATTTCTACCTATTATATTTAGCAGCTTTTTAAAATGCCTATTTCAGCTTTTGTGATACATGCACCCATTATTGTTTGGCAGGATAATCCTTTATACATTTTTTTTCTTATCAACACTGGAACCTATTTCACATTTTACAAGACTTTTTGTTTTAATTAAAAATCCTAAACAGAAAACCAAAGGCACCCCCAGAACAATCCCAGAACTATGTACATCTTCAAATAGTAAAGTGTAACTATCCTAATAGGAATACTGGTGCCAAATAGACAACTGCTTACATAGATCCAAATAACATGAACATGCGCTTTTTTATCTTTATTACCCTCACCCATATGTAAAAAATACTTGCATGCTTTCAAAAATCATTAACTTTTCCCCTTGAAGAAACCAGTGTTCTGTCTTTTATTGTCCTATTATCGGCTTGCCTCCATGGAAAAGTAAGAGGTTTGCATCTTTATTAATAAAGATCTTGGCTGCTTTCTCATGCCATATTTAAAACATACACATGGTGTGCCCTTCCAATTAGCAGTTCCTGCTGTTGAATACCAGTCCAGTTGCTTATTTGTGCCTTCATAAAAGTAATACAGTCTGTTCCCTTTAGTTTCTCTGGTGCAGCAGAAAATGTTAGATTTCCTCTACTGCCCTCTAATTCTACCATTTTTTAAACATCTCTTCTTGAGCAGTCTCACATTTAGCCAGCCATTTCTTCATTTTGACTTTTGATTTTTGCAGTTTTATCAGCTCACTATAATATCTATTTAAAGCTTCTTCCTTTGTTTCCAACCTTCTGTTATTTGAGTTTATATACTCATTCAGTGTTTCATTTATTTTAATCAGCTCTGAGCATATTTGACTTATTTCCTCTAGGTTACTGAAAGCCATGTCTTGCACTAAAGCTAGAACTTGAACTGCTTTTCACTGAACAGCTGCATTCTTCCCAGTCAGTCTCTTCTCTTTACCTTTTCTAGTTGATTTTCTTTCAGGCTCTTAGATTTTTCTTCTTTGCCAGCATCCAGGCATTGTACTTACTATCCAGTAATTGAATTTTACTTAAGCTGACAACTTCTCTCAGTTTTTGTTTCCACAATGGGAGAGCTGAAGTTAAGCTGTTGATCAGTGTGCAGCTGCCTTAGAAGTCACATATTTTCTTCTTTTAATAGGATTCTGTCTTAAACCCCATATAAAACTGAAAAATAGTTATAGCAATTAATTTTCCATTTTTTCTGAAACGTATAAACTCCCCCAACATAAGCAAGTTTCCCCAGTATGTATGCATGTATGTATTTAACATATACACCTATTTATTATATGATAAATTAAAACTTTTCCACCATACATATGTTTTTTTATTTCTTCTGTTTTGACTTTCCACTGATTCAGTATTTCATATTCCCCAAACTTAATGCCCAACATATTAATTTCCTTCCCAGTTGTAAAAAATCCATTCATATTCTTTATTTCAAAAAACACTTTAATTTTTGCTTCATTCAATCTTAAATTCACATTTTGAAATAACTTTTCAATTCTTATAACACTTTCATTTATTCATCTCCTATTTTTTCTACAATAACCAAATCATCTGCATAACACAGGCAAACTGCTATCTCAATTTCCTTTCCCATCTTCCAACATACTTCATCCGTTTCTGACATAAAAGTTTGAATAATTGCATTTATGGCTAGAACAAAAATATACATACTTAAGAAAGACCTCTGCTTAACCCCTGTTCTTACCCTGATTTCTTTACCCTTATATCCATTTACATTACTTTAGCCCATTAATTGTTATATCACGTGTTTATAACTTCAACTATTTTTTACTTATTTCATATACTTCCAAGCTTTCCCACATCATATCCTGACTTATTTATCAAATGCCGTCTCTACATCATGTATAACCAATCATACCTCATTTTTTTCTCTCAAGATCATGGTTATTATTTCCTTTACTTTTCCCTCTTTCACATCAAACATACCATTTCCTGTTACTTTGGTCAATATTTTTCATTCTTTTTGTGGTATTTTCATAAATATTTTATAAACAGTATTCCCAAAAGTTATAAGTCTCCAGTTTCTTATATCTTTCCTTTAATCTTTTTTCTATATACATCTTATCACCCCACTATATATTTCTTCCCAAACCACCCCTTTATCTAACCATTCATTTAATACTTTACAGAAAACCACATTTTCTTCCATCTCCATTTGTTTCTAAAACTCATAACTTAGTCTGTCTAATCCTGGTGTTGACTTTTTTCTTCTTCTTTTATTACTTCTTGCCTTTCTACCACCATAATCTCCTTTTCCAATTCTGCCTTAGTACTTTCAGGTATTCTTTAACACACAATTTCTGCTTCTCAGCTTCTTCCTTTTCATACATTTTCCCTAAAGATCTTTCCACTCCTTCCATTATTTCTTTTTGCTTACATCTTACACTATTCTCTTTATCAAATAAAGCATACATTCTTCCTTGTTCTATTCTCGCTTGTTTTCCTAAATAAGGCAATGCCTCATTTTTCTTACCTTGCATTTTATCATGCAACTTTGTCTCTTATTCTGTTTCTTTTTGCTCAGTTTCTACTTGAAGTTCTTCCATTATTTGTTTCTATACCTTTTTATTTTTATTTTTCATTCTGTTTTCTACCATTAAAAATGAACTGCTTATACTTTTCTTTAAATACTATCCACCATACAGATCAATTTTCCCTGTAATTTGCTCTCCCCATTATTTCTTACTTTCCAGCTTCATTTTATTAACTTCACCACTTAGTCTTTTTAGTTCTTTTCCTTTTTTAGCCTCTTTGTTTTCATCTATTCTTGCCTACACAGCTCTGTGGTCAGAAAACTCAATTTCCACATATCCTTCTATTCCTTCCATTCCATTCCATTATAACATATTATCCATGTGATTCATTAACACCCACACTAAGTGTGCACCATTCTGAGTGAATAGACAAAACAAGCATAACTCACACATTTTTCCTCCTAATTCTAGTTTTCCTACTGATTTTATTTTTGCAGCCTTAAACATCAAGGGGGATTCATAAAGGTTACCACAAAGTACAGACTACATATACACAGTGTAATTTTTCTGAGTGACTAGAACGCACAAAAAATGTAGTAGGGATGTTCTTGAATACAGTTTGTGTACACTTAGTGTAGGCATTAATGAATCTGATATATGTCTGTTTTAAATACCCCTTTGATAAATCCATTCTCTTTTTTCTTAACTGTAGTCCTCTACATTTTTATTCAATACATTCACACCTCATGTTATTTTCCCATTCTCCTTCATTAAATTACAGTTAGTGTCATATCATAATACTAAACATAATAACCAAAATATATTTTTAAGACCTCAAACATATTTTCCTGTCTGTCATATTTGTTTATGCATAAATTGCAAATAATCTTATACTTTGCTAGCCTTTTTCTTGATGGCACAGTGGTGCAGCGGTAGTGTTGTTGCCTCACAACATGAGGTTCTCCGGTTTGATTATCGGCTGAGGTGCCTTCTGTGTGGAGTCTGCATGTCCTCCCTGCATTTGTGTGGGTTTCCTCCAGGTGCTACAGTTTCCTTCCACGTTACAAAGACATGCATCTGGAGCACTTCTCCCCAGGCCTCTGATGAAAATTGGCTTCATTCCAAGCTGGACTTTCAAGGTTAACAAATGTTAAAAAAATAAATATCACAATCCTACCTTGTATTAATTTCCTACAAACAGACAGGAGTCCAAATAGAGAGATGATAAAATCAGCAAGCAAAGGAGAGTAGTATTACAGGAACTGAATTCATTCTCCAGTCTTGGTGAGTACCTTTGTGAGGCGGACCCTGTTTTTACAAAATCTTACCAAGATAATACTGATATATAGATTGAATTTTATATAGCATATATCATGGACAGAAGTAGGTTAAAAAATAAAAAAATACAGGTGGGTACACAAGTCCCAGAGTAAAAAGTGCCCAATCCTGGTGTGCACACTGGTCCCAAGACTGGAACAAAATGACAGTGTAGAATCCTCAAGACATGGAAATATTCCTACAATGGCATTAGGCCAGGGCTGGGGGAGGATATTCCCCCATTGTAGAAGGAAGTAGTACTCCACAAAAACTGACATGCCAAGAAAGAGCCATAAAGATGATAGATTAAAGACTAATGAGGATAAGAAAGAAATTGTGTATTGTTACTATTGCTCAAGAAGCACAGAATTTCCAGAATGATGATATTCAAAAAGATTAATAGATAAATTAGAGGAAAGAAAAAAATAATTGCTAAAGAAAACTGTCAAAAGCCTTCAAATGCAAATCTGTGTTCATTAATACAACTGACACATACAAAACATTATACAGACCAAGAAAATTTTGACCATTTGGAAAAAGAAGCAAATGAGGAAGTGATACAATATAAAGAACAAAACCTAGAGATTTTTGAAAAGTATAAAAAGGTAACATGGGCATGGGAATGATAAAGAGATCGGATATGATGTAATATTTATGCAAAGATCACAAAGGGTTAATGCAGAACAGAAGATTAGTAAAGTAGAAGTCAAACAGAACTTATAGAACACCTGCAAAGTGAACGATTTAGTGTAGAAAGTCTAACATCAAGATATGGAAAATTGCACAATACAAAAAATAAGAACCAAATAATAATCTAAAAAGAGACATAAACAAAGTATAACATTTAGAACCAGTTGTATACTGTTCTAGAGGTAACCCCAGACTATGCAGCTGAAGAAGAATAGTGAATCCAACATAGTACGCATACAACACAGATTTATTTATACATACTCAAGTGCTTTCATCCTACAATGACCAAGGACATCATCAGAACAATTAAAACAGTAAATATTCTTCCTATATACAATATACCCACATCAACCAAGGACTTCATCAGAACAATTAAAACAGTAACTATTCTTCCTATATATAGCCACATTTAACTGATTTCAATTAAAGAAATAATCAAACATTTAAGGAGATCATAACGTCATAAAATGTTTTTTTTTTTTTTAACAAGAAACATCCTTATTAAATTATCACATAGGCAATCATATCTTTATATAAATAAAAACAAACCATATTGGCTTAATTTTAGTTGCAAACATTATACATCACTTATAATCTAGCCAGTCAATGTCAGGCAAATATTACATAGCTCATAAAAAGCCCTGCCTTCTCTTAAACCTCATTCCTCCTCTGTATGTTTTGTTCCCACAATTCCCATTTTCTATGTAATTTGCTCCTACCCTTTTCTAAAGATCTCAAGTTCCAGTTGCTTTATACTAACTACTTCTAGTATAATTGGTTTAGACTTTGATTTCCATTTTCTAGTCATTGCTTTTTTGGTGCAGCGGTTAGCATTGCCGCCTCACAGCAAGAGGTTCTCTGGTTCGATTCTCTGCTGGGGTGCCTTCTGTGCAGAGTCTGCATGTTCTCCCTGTGGCCTCGTGGGTGTCCTCCGGGTGCTCCGGTTTCCTCCCACATCCCAAAGACATGCTGTAGGTTGATTGGATACTCTAAATTGGCCCTATGTGTGTGTGCATGTGTGCCTTCTGTAGAAGGTTGGGCACCGGGCTGGTAACTCGACACTGTAAAACTCCACTGCCAATCATGAGCGGACAGGTGATCCGCTGTGGCGACCCCTAACAGGAAAAAGCCGAAAGAAGAAGAAGAAGTAATTGCTTTTTTGACAGCCACCATAATTAGACTCAGCAAGGCCTTACTGTGTCTAGGAATTTCTGATTCTGTATCATAACTCAAAAAATAATTTCCTTAGTTACACCAATTTGCTCACCCAGTATCTCTGACAGAGTAGTCTGCAGGGAATCTTTAATATCTGCCAACTCATTACACATTACACTCCCAGAAAATATATTCTCAATTATCTCTTTTTCCCCTTCACACCTCCAACATTTGCTGTCTACCTGAGGAAAAGATCTTTGGAGTCTACTTGGGGTGTAAAAATACCCATGTAAACACTTCCAAGCAAAGATCTTAAATCTTCTAGACTTTGTTGCATATTTGGGAGACATAAATATATCACCCCATTGTTTCTTTGTAAATTGCTTATGCAATATCTCTTGCCAATCCTTTCTAACCTCCTCTGATTTATTCTTACAGTTATCATGTAATATTTTATATGCTCTACTAATTATTCCTTTTTTTAATAGCAGCTTATGTTCTAGATTCTACTAAAAGCTTTAAAAGTGTTGTATTTCACTTAGGATCCCACTATTTCTTTTTCTTTGCCTATACTCTGATATCAATCATTGATAGGGAAGGCTATCTCTTCATAGGTTCGTAGGTTCATAGGTTGATACTAGGCTATCTGCCCTAGGGCATTTATAAGCCTAGCCAGATTTTGTTTGGCTCTCACCACCCTTTTAGATTAGTTGACTGTGCCTCTGTATAGTAGGTCACAGAAGATAGCCCTTTTAAGGTTAGTTTACTGTGCCTCTGTCTAGTAGGGACACAGAAGAGATCCCAGGGGTAAACCTACGATCTTCCATCCACTCGTCAAGATTTCTCTTGGAGAGGGTCATTGAGAGGCTCTGCCTAACATGGATTGGGATTTTGTTCCAGAGTGAGGGGAGCCTCTGGGATATGAATCTGTCCCTCCGGCATGTCCTATTTATTTCTGTGCTGAGGTTTAAGTCCCTGGAGCATGTGGCTCTAAGGGATTTGGATTTCCTGAGGTGGAGCATGTCCATTAATTCTGGTTTGGACATAGCTTTATACGTCAGGCACAGATCGCCTCTGAGTAGGCGGTAAGCAACTGAGTAGAGCTGGAGTTTCTTTAGCCTAACTGCGTAGGGCATCTGTTTGAGTCCCTTGATCCTCTTGGTGAGGTACTTTTCGGGTCTTTCCAGTTGCTGCAGGTGTCAGGTAAGGTACATCCAAAATGGGGCATTGTATTCAATTATGGGCCTGATGAGTAGAGGGGCACAATGACCTCTCTTGATCTAGATGTGAACCCTTTTGTGATAAGGTGGGCTATATAGAGAAGGTCTTTCTAACCATTTTGGCATTGTGATTGTCAATGGAGAGATTGCTATCTACTTGGGTCCCCAAATCCCCAAATCCCTAATTATTTCTTCTGTACTTAATGGATTACCACCTATGTGGTAATTTGTGGGCACTTTGTTTTTCCCAAAGGGGATGACTATGCACTTTTTGGCATTTAGCTTTAGGCCATGGCTCTGGCACCAGTTATCCGTCTCTGTGAGACCCTTTTGGAGGATGCTTGTGTCAGTCGGCGAGTCGATTATGGCACCCAGTTTGCAGTCATCTGCGAACTTGGTCAGCCATAGTCCTCCCATGTTAGCCTGTACCTCAGATAAATATATACCAAACAAGAGAGGTCCCAGGACTGAGCCTTGTGAGATGCCACTTGTATCTGGTTTAGAGTCTGACATGGCACCTGCAATTCTGACCATGTGGGTTCTATCCCTGAGCCAGTTTGTAACCCATCTTGTGACAATAGGGGTTGATATTTAAGCTGGTGAGCTTATTTATGATGCCCGAGTGGGGTATTGTGTCAAAGGCTTTTGCGAGGTCCAGGTAGGCTATGTGGACTACCTTCCCTTCATCTATGGCATTGGTGACTGTTTCAAAGAAGTCGACCAGGATCAAGAGGCAAGATCTGCCCTTAACAAAGCCAAATTGGGTAGGATCCAGTGTTTGGAGGTACCCAATGTCTTTGTTTATGAGTTCCATGATGATACGCTCCATAGCTTTGCAGACCAGGCTAGTCAGGCTTATAGGTCGATAGTTTCCGGGGTCCGTTGTGGCACCACCTTTGTGGAGTGGGATCACTGTTGCTGTAAGCCATTCCTTGGGTACATATCCTGTAGTAAGGCTGAGATTGAACAGTGACTTTATGTGAGGGTTCAGTTCTTGGAGCTCATGTAAGACGCAGCCCGGGACACCGTCCGGTCCCATTGATGCTGTGTTTTTTTGCTTTGGAGAGGGCAGCTCTCACCTGTGCATCTGTGATGTCAGGGAGGCTACATTCTGTTGGGATAGACATTTGCTCTTTTGGGGAAGGGGAGAAGTTTGCACTGAACCTGTCTGCCAGGATGTTGGCAATGTCTGTGGGTTCAGTGTATTTTTTGTCATTTTGCACTAACTCAGAGCATATCTGGGAGTTGCCACCTAGGTTCCTGACATAACTAAAGAAGGCCTTGTGATTATCTTTAGCGTCTTGTGCAATTTTTCTTTTGAAGCTGGCCTTAGATGATTTTATGAGGGATCATAGTTTCTTGCTAGTACTGATCAGAGATGCCTTCCCTTTTTGGGATTTTGCTCTATCATGTAGTAGCTTCCTCCTTCTGTTGTATAGCTTATTTATGGCTGGGGTCCACCAGACAGGTCTCCTGCCTTTGGAGGAGTGAGTCTTGGTTTTATTTGGGATAGCATGATCCATGCATTCCTGTAGGTGTCCATAGAATGCGTTTGTAAAGGATTCTGCGGTTTGGGCCGTATTTTCCACTGGCCGGGGGCTTTGAAGTATTCCACTTCGGTTTTCAGAAATGTGAAGTTTGCTTTCGAGAAGTTCTTCACCGTGGTTTCCTTGGCTGGGGGTGGGGACGGGATATGGATGTCCAGTGAGATTAATTTATGGTCAAATCTTAACAATGAGGGGTATACCTCTGGTATGGAACATAGAGTCCCCATGTTGGTGATGATCAGGTCCAATATGTTTTCCCCTCTTGTGGGAGTGGTGAACAGTTGTTCCATAACATTTGAGTTTGCAAATTCTAGGAACCATTGGGCGAGGGTGTTGGGGCTTGAGTAGTGCTCCCAGTCTATGTTTGGGTAGTTGAAGTCACCCAATATGATGGTGTTTGGAGAGAACTTCATATTCTCCAGTGCTCTCAGGAATGCTGAGTGGGGTTCCTGAGTTTGGGAGGGTGGTCTGTAGCAGGCTACAAACTGAAAGGCAGTTTTGACCACTGTTAGTTGCACATGGATGGTCTCCGATGCTTTGTGCAGTGCCACTAACCTGGAGGTGTGGGTATCTTTGATGAATATGGATACTCCCCCTCCTTTTGTGGTTCGGTCCGAGTTTTGGGGCCGAAAAGCATGGTATGAGGTATAACCTGGTATTGCTGGGGTGCTCTCTGGAGCCTTGAACCAGGTTTCTGTTACTGCACAGATATCAATATTCTCCATACTGAGGAGAGCCTTGAGTGCGTGCATCTTGAGGTTTAGACTTCTGGCATTGAGCAGCATTACCCTTAGTTTCTTTTTCCTTGTGTTGTCTATGGAGGTGGGTTTGTCTTTTGAGCCTTGCCTAAAAAAGGCACTATGGGGGTGGCAGGAGCCTTAGCCAGTATTTGAAAGCCCAGGGATGGCAGGTGCAAGCCGTCCCTAGCGAAGCAATGTGGCTTGTCGAGCATGTCATCCCAGGCTGACAGATACTGGATCCCCTTTGAATGACACCAATACTTTAGCCAATTGTTAAAATTGATCATTTTGTCTTTATACTGTGGCATCATTCTTGGTGAGGGTAAGATGCTACTCAAGGTCAGGGTCATACCAACCTGGGCTACATGATCAGAGAGCTCCTCTATGTCTCTTTTCATGTAGTCCAGGGAGGTACATCTCAGGTCATTCACACCAGCATGGACAATGACGGAGTCATATTTGTACTTTCTTTGGAGTGACCTGAGTGATTGTGTTATGTGGCGGATCTTGGCACCCAACAGGCAGCTTACAACCTTCTCCTTGTTCAGCTTGAGCATATCTAAAATCATAAAATGCTTTTGTACCAAGAAAATACCTGGCATGTATATTGTTAAGTATGTCATGTTTACATGAAAAAAAAATAAAAATAAAAAAATAAAAAATTATAAATTTGAAAAATATTTAGTTTAAAACTCAAAAAAGTGTTAGCTCATGTATAAAATATCCAAAATGAGTGAAATACTCTTCATTCAATAAAAATTATGTCACTTTAAATTTTAAGAAGGTAATATAAGTAGTTGTATATGTGGTTACAATTTGGCTACTGCAGCTTTAATTGCAAGAAATATGGAAATAGTGTGGCTCAAGCCAGGGGGATTTGAAGTGTTAAGTTTGAGATGCCACAGCAATTCCCTATGCTCAAGCTTGTTTTCCCATTCTTCCCTCTCCAATCCATGGAAACTATTTCCAAAATACAAAAAGGAAACAATCTGAAATTTTGACAAACTAAGGAATGCTTGTATAATGCTTTTTTTTCATTCTGTTTTTAATATCATAATTTTGTTCATACATTCTTTTCCACAAACACCCTTCTGTCTTCTCTACATAGTATGCTGAACAAGTTGAGGAAAGAACCAAGTAAACCACTCCTTTGCTGGAACAACCACCTTGTCCTCATTTAACCACTATTTCTCCGTTTCTTCCTATATTGTGACTGCTACCCTTTAAAATATACTTGCATTTTACGCAAAACCCCCACAGCTGAGTCCCTTTATTTTCACCTGTTGATAAACCCCATCCTCCGTCACGTATCTCCAAGATATTCTTAATATTTTAGCTGTTTTGTATACAAAACATGGGCTCTCACCTGAGACTTTATCCGTTGTGTTACAAGTTTTTAATATAGCCCAATTCTTCCTTACTATGTCTTAAATATACTCACTGCCTATGTTATACTCCACCATTAAAGCAGTCTCAAATGTCCTGTGTAGGTTCTTTCCCTGCAATCCCTCTACTGGTGCACAATCTCTGTTAAGCCTCATCTCAATAGAGGGTTTAAAACAAATGTGGCTTATTTCAAGCATTTCTTTATAAATATCAATTAATTTTCTTGGATATCCCCCATCCAGGAACATTCCCATTAGTTTCTCACACTCATCATGCCATGGAGCTAGGTGACAGAAGGTGGTGGTCACCAACAATATACAACATATAATTATTCCTGTAATGAAAGCTACAGCAGCCAAATTGGAACCACACACACACACACACACACACACATATACATATATATATATATATATATATATATATATATATATATATATATATATTCATATTACCTTTTTAAATTTTAAAGTGACATATTTTTGCTGGTCAAAGAGTATTTCACTCAGGTTGCATATTTTATGTATGAGTTAACACTTTTCTGAGTTTTGAACAAGATATTTTTCTGTTTTCTAATTATTTTTCATTTAAACATGACATACATATTGATACATATTAGGTATTTTTCTTGGTATAAAAACATTTTATGATGTTACAGTCTCCTTAAATGTAATCTCCAAACTCTGGACCCCACACAGTTCGGGTTTGTAAAAGGCAGATCATGTTTCCTAAACCTGATAGACTTCTTTGAAGCAGTCACCAAAGCCATAGATGAGGGTAAGGTGATTCATACAGCCTATCTAGATCTCGCCAAGGTTTTTGACACCATCCCCCGCTCTGGAATTATAGATAAACTCACTAAACTAGGTGTAAATCTCTATGTCACAAGATGAGTTGCCAACTGACTTACTGACAGAACCCACACTGTGAAAGTAGCAGACTCCAAATCCGACTTCAGATCAATGACAAGTGGAGTACCACAGGGTTCAGTCCTGGGTCCTCTCCTGTTTGGTATCTACTTCTCTGAAGTACAGGCTAACACAGAAGGTCTTTGACTAACTAAGTTTGCAGATGACTGCAAACTAGGAGCCATAACTCAAACTCCTAACGATGTGGACATCCTACAAAAGGGCCTCACTGAGACAGATGCCTTGTGTCAAAGCCATGGCCTCAAGCTCAATGCCAAAAAGTGCATAGTCATCCCCTTTGGTAAAAACTCTGTACCCATGAACTACCACATAGGTGGTAGTCTACTTAACACTGAAAGTGTGATAAGAGACCCTGGGACACAGGTGGACAGTAGTCTCTCCTTTGATAATCACATCGTCACAGTGGTCAGGAAATCCTTCTACGTGGCACACCTCATCACAAAAGGTTTCTCATCCATAAAAAAAGAGGTCATTGTTCCCCTCTACTCATCACTCATTAGATCCATTATAGAGTACAATGCCTCTTTTAGTATGTACCTCACAAGACATCTACAACAACTGGAAAGGCCACAGAAATACCTCACAAAGAGGATTACTAGCCTCAAACAGATGCCCTATGCAGACCATCTCAAAAAACCCCAGCTTTACTCTGTCACATATCGCCTACTCAGAGACGATCTCTGCCTAACATACAAAGCTATGTCAAACCCAGAGATGTTGGACATGCTCCACTTAAAGAAATCCCAATCCCTCTGAGCTACACGCTCTAGGGACCTAAACCTTGTCACCACAATAAACAGAACATGCTGGAGGGATAGATTCCTGTCCCAGAGACTTCCCATACTCTGGAACAGACTACCTATCTATGTCAAACAGAGCTCCTCATTAGCACTCTTTAAGAAAAATCTTGATGATTGGATGGGAAATAGGAAATTCACCCCAGGGATCACTTCTGTGGCTCTGCTTGACAGGGGCACAGGAAAATAATTTTCTTGGGTGGTGAAAGCCAGGGTTCCTTTTTGGCTAGGCTTATATAGGCCCTAGGGCCAATAGCCTAGTACCTACCTATGAACCTATTATTCATTTAATTGAAATCAATAATGTTTACTGTTTTAATGTTTTAATTATTCTGATGAAGTCCTTAGTCATTGTAGGATGAAAATGCTTAACTATGCATAAATACATTTTTGTTGTATGCATATTATGTTGGGTTCACTGTACTTCTTCACCTGCTTTGTCTGGGGTTACCTCTAGCACAGGATACAAAGAAAAATAAGAAAACAAAGGGGAAAAGTAGAAAAGAGGATTAGTAATGGAGAATTTAAAGAAATAGAAACTGAAGTTATGGATTACTTGCAAAGTGAAGGATTTATTGCAGAAAATCCAATGCTGATAACATCACAACATGATGGAACAATTGAGAACCCAAAGTTAAGGAGAAACAGATGGAATAGGAAGCATCTGATCACTTGCCACATGAAGATTCTCTAGAGCATTCAGTAGGAAACCAGTACAAAAGCACAGCAAGGGAAGGAGCAGGAGACAGTGACAGCTCTCACACAGTCAATTGTTGTGGTGTGATAAGCCAGTGACTTCCCACATGAAAGATCAATGGATGATGCAAGATGCAGCTGAAGAGAATATGTCACAGGAAGATGTTCTGGAACTTTCTCTAGAATGCTCACAGGAAACGGAGAACAAATAATGTGCCCTCAGTTTAGAAGAAAATGATCTAAGGGAAGAATTGATTGATTTAATAGAGATGGATAGACATATTAAGATCGATGAAAGAAATAGATTACAGAAAGTCAATAAGACCCAAAATGTTAGAAGTCTGATGAAATAAATGAACACCATAATCAGAACTATTAACAGAAAACTATGTGACATAACAGAAGTAAATAGGATATATTATTGTGCAGCTAAATTAATAACAGATAAAGTCTTACCACAAAAATACAGGGCAATATGGGAAAGTAAGGTAAGAAATCAAACACTACCATCGATTCATAGGTGCATACTAGGCTAATGGGCCTGGAGCCTTTACAAGTCTAGCCCACAGAAGTGCCCCGGCATCGTGCCACCCGATGTTAGTTCCCAGTGCCTCTATCAAGTAGAACCGCTGGAATGATCCCCAGGGTGAACTTTCTATTTCCCATCCACTCATCAAGATTTCTCTTGAAGAGAGCCAGTGAGGTGTTCTGCTTGACATGTCTGGGAAATCTATTCTGGAGCATGGGCAGTCTCTGGGTTATGAACCTGTCCCTTCAGCATGTTCTGTTGATTGTAGTAATGAGGTTGAGGTCTCTGGAGCATGTGGTGTGGAGGGATTGGGATTTCTTTAGATGTAGCATTTCTAACAGAGCTGGGTCAGACATGGCTTTGTAAGTCAAGTAGTGATCGCCTCTTAGTAGACGATATGAGACAGAGAATTGCTGGAGGTTTTTTGAGTCTGTTCATGTAGGACCTGTGTTTAAGGCCTAGGATTCTCTTTGTGAGGTACTTTTGTGGCCTTTCCAGCTGTTGCATGTGTCTAGTGAGGTACATGTCAAATGGGGCATTATACTCGATGACTGGCCTAATGAGGGAAGAGTAGAAAGAGATGATGACCTCTTTCTTCCTGGAATCAAAACCCTTGGTAATGACATGTACCACATAGAAGGACTTTCTGACCACAGTGGCAATGTGGTGGTCAAAGGAGAGGCTGCTGTCAACCTGTGTCCCCAGATCTCTTATAACACCTTCAGTGTTCAGTGGGCTCCCATCAATGTGGTAATTAGTGGGAACTGAGTTTTTCCCAAAGGGAATGACAACACATTTTTTAGCATTAAGCTTAAGGCCATGGTTTTGACACCAGTCATTGGTCTCAGTGAGGCCTTTCTGTAGGAAGTCTACATCACTTGGGAAGTTAATAACGGCTCCCAGGTTGCAGTTGTCTGTGAACTTGGTCAGGCAGAGTCCCTCCGTGTTGACCTGAACTACTGAGAAGTAGATACCAAACAGGAGAGGACCCAGGACTGATCCCTGTGAGTCTTCACCCATGACTGGTTGGCAGTCTGACTTGGAGTCTGCTACTTTCACACTGTGGGTTCTATCTGTGAGCCAATTTGCAACCCACCTAGTGATATAGGAGTTGATGCCTAGTTTGGTGAGTTTATCAATAATTCCTGAGTGGGGAATGGTATCAAAGACCTTGGCCAGATCGAGGTAGGCTGTATGAACTGCCTTGCCCTCATCCACAGCTCTGGTGACTGACTCAAAGAAGTCAACCAGGTTGAGCAAGCATGATCTACCTTTCACAAAATTAAATTGCATAGGATCTAGAGTTTGGAGATTTCCTATATCCTTGTTAATTAGGCCCATGATGATGCGCTCCATAGCCTTACATATCAGATTAATTAGGTCCATGATGATGCACTCCATAGCCTTACATATCAGACTCATCAGGCTAATGGGGCGATAATTCCTAGGGTTTGTAGTCGCACCCCCTTTATGGAGAGGGATGACTGTAGCATGTGGAAATTATTGAATAGAGATCACTATAAAGCAATTAAAGGAAAACTCCACTTCAGAGCTAAAAACAATCTGTTTTTTTACTCTGTCTTTGTTTCCTGACCTATGTAAACACCTCAAAATCACTCTAAGTGCTTTATTTGTAATTTTAGCCTGTTTTCCACAATATGGCTACCAACAGGGCTTGATGTATCAATGTGATCTTGTTCTCACACAACCCTTTCTCTTTCCCATAATGCTTTGTATGACTCATGCTAGACATAAGGAAGTGACTCTGAATTCCCATGTCATTTCATGGGGTGATTTTGAGGTGTTAAAATATGTCAGGAAACAAAGACAGAGTGAAAAAAACTGATTTTTTTAGTTCTAGGGTGGAGTTTTCCTTTAAGACAAAAAAGGAACAGATCAGCAAAAATACAGACATGATAAAAGCAATGTGCAGTATTAGAACAGACCAGGACATATACTACAGTATTGCAAATAACAAACTAATGATATCAGCGCACTCAGAAAAACTTTGAAGATATACAGATAAATATAAAGGAAAAGTACAAAATAAGCAATTCATTGATGACCCAAAAAAAGTTTTATAGAGAACTGGGAAACTAAGCAAAAGGAATAGAAACACCACCAGATGAAAGAAGAAATAGATACATTTTGAAGAAATATCTAAGAAGACCCTGTGGAACATAATAAAGTTGCTGAACGGTTAAAGAAGTAAAAGAAACAGTAAGAACTCCAAATGTACAGGATATGAAACAGGATGAAGTTACAGCCAGAGAAACTGAAACAAAATTAATAAAAGTTCCTAATTGGAAAACCCCAGGCCCAGATGCAGTACCTAACTTCTGGCTAAAAGTATTAATATCTTTACAAAAAGAATTAGCCTTGAGTAAGAACTACTTTTATTCGTACCCTGAACAGACACCAACCTGGTTAACAACAGGAAAAACAATAGTCCTCCTTAAGAGTGAACCCACAAGCTATCCTAAAAACTATAAACCATTAACTTGCCTTCCAACAATGTATACATTGGAATGGACGCCAACAGAGTTTATAGTCATTTTGAAGAAAACTCAATCATGGCAATAGAACAAAGTGGTAATAAAGACAATCATATGGAACAAAGGATCATTTGTTGTTAAATTAAGTCATAATGGAGAATTTTAAAAGGGGAAGAATCTAAGTATGGCATGGACAGATTACAAAAAAAAATTTGACAACATCACACATTCATAGATAAAGGAGTACTTATAGGTGTATAAGATGCAGTCTGCATTGATCAATTACATTAGCATGACCATGAAACCATGGCAAACCATGATAAAGGACAAATTATTATCCCAAGGATAAAAATTACAAGGGGGATATTCCAGGGTCACTCTTTGTCAGCATTGCTCTTTTGTCCTGCCCTTAACCCATTAAGCTGTCTACCTAACAAATTAGATCATGGTTATAATTTGGTTCCCAGAAAACAGCAGTGTAAAGACTTTTCATCTTCTTTTTCTGGATGACTTAAAACTGTATAGTTCCTCAGATGAGGAGCTGAAAGCACAACTGGCAGTGGTCAAAATATTCTCACATGATATAAGAATGTCATTTCGTCTTGACAAATGTGAAAAGTAACATTTAAAGCAAGAAAGCTGCAGCACAAAGAAAATATCAATCTAGGACAGGAATGTGATATAAAGGAATATGAGTTGGATGGAGTATAGAAATATTTGGGAATTGGAGAAGGATCGTCAATAAAACATGAGCAAATACGAACAAGACTCAGTAAGGAATATTTTAGAAGACTAAAAGTAATACTGAAAACAGTCCTGACATCTAAGAACAAAGTCTGAGTTATATACCAATTTGCTCTTCATGTTCTAACTTACAGTTTTGGGGTGACTGACTGGCCCCAAAATATATTGGATCAGTTGGACAGGAAAACAAGAAAAATGCTTCACACTTACCCAATGATATAAAAAAATCACTGTATAGCAAGATTATTCCTTGCTCTGAAGGAGGTATGGGCCTCATTAAAACTGATTAAAACTGATTGATCTGCAATTGTAGGACTGCATACATATCTGTTGACCTCATCAGGTCCAACCATAGTGAAAGTTTTGAAACATGAAGGGAACAAATCTAAGATGACTTCCCTGCTTAGTTTAGCAGAAACATACTGGTGTCAAACAGGAGTGGAAACCAAACCAGAAGTAGACAAAATCAGGCAACAACTGAAAGAGCCAAAAAACAAAAGAAAGAATACAAGGAGAAAGATCAGATGGAAAAGCAAGAAATGTGGAAAAGGCATAAATAGAGTTGGAAGTACAAAAACCTCCTGGAATGACCTCGTGTCAATCAGGATCTAACACAAGAATGGTTAAGGAGAGGTGAATTTAAACTGAAAAATGAAAGGTTAATATTGGCAGCCCAGGACAGTGGACTACATACACATTGGTCTATAAAGTTCATTGAGCAGGTACTAGAAACAGACAAATGCAGGTTCCTTAAAACAGAAATGGACACAGTCACACATCTTGTTGCTAGGTGTGATGCACTAAAGTACAATAATAATGTGGCAAGACTATTGGATTGTGGATTGTGCAAACATTACAATACTGAAGTAGCTGAGAAACATTAGAAACACGAGCAACAAAGCATTATAGAGAATTATGAAGTTTATATCACATCGGATCACCCATTATCAACAGTTCATAAATAGATGCAAGAAAACTAGATATATTAATCCATGAAAAGAAGACAAAAGTAGCATTGATCATTTCGAAATTACTACACTCAGTGATTACAGTGTCTTAGGTACAGAGAAACACAAAGTCATAAAATACCAGGATTTGCAGGCATAAATGAAGGCAACATGGTTTCAATAGTAGTAGAAGTAATGGGTCTTATAAAAAAGAATTTACAGTTGCATTTAGATATGTTGCCAATACATGTAACCTTTCTATGAATTGCAAAAAGAGTCAGTTCTGAGCACATTGCAGGCACCACAAACATCATTTTTGGCTAACATTAAAGACTGAAACAATACTCATTTCATAAATTTTAATCATACTTTGATTTAGGAGTGGGGTTGATTCCTGTCATGGTATTAGAAACCCAAAAGACTTAGAGAAAATAAAGCAAAACAAACATATAATCTTAAATAATTCCAAAACTATATGAAAAAGGCAGGCAGCAGGTTACTTCCAAAGGCTTTATTCACAGCTCACACACAAGCGCTTTCACCAACAGGCTTCTTCAGGTGTATCCAAAAACTAAAAACATCCCTGCATTTATACTATACAACATCCAATTAATCAATTAAACAATTACAAATTTAAAGAAACATTTTTTAAAACAGTATCCTTGTATTGTGTGCATGCATATAAAACATATAAGCTACAGAGGCTGGTATAACACTTTTGTTTCTATGTTCAAATATTTTAAAATTATAAAACACTTGCATCAATACATATAGTTCATATTCAAACTTCAAAAAATAGTAAAATGATACTAAAAATAATAATAAAAATAGTAGCTACCTATATAAGGCCCTACTTTTTAAAAGTGGTTTTAATGGTATGTGGTCATTTAGACCATGGCCATGGTCAGCCCTTAGTCTTACTATCCATTTCAACTCTAAATTCTCTGTTTGTGTCCTGATGTCACTTCCTCTTATATTTTCAAAATACCTGTCTATTACCCTAAAACGAAAACAATGTTCTGTACTGGTGTCTTTAACATGTTTCGCTAATACTGTGATCTCTGTGTGCTCTTCAGGGAAATTGTACTTTATTGTGTGTGTACTTGTTATCCTCCCAATGTGTACGTCCCTCACTGTTGACAGTGGTGAAGATTGAGGCTTCTTGATTACTGGGCCAGTGCAGAGGTGTCACAAGCTCCAATATCATTTCTAATACTGTCCACATTAACACTTAGTATCTTACGTCATCCCTTTCCTTTTTTTAACTGATATTTTTCTTTTCCTTTTGTGTATCCTTCCTCCTATTAACTTTTTATTGCTTTGTTCTTGCTAGTCTAATGTGTCAAAATACCCCTCTTCTCCTTCCTCACTTCCCAATTCATACCTATTCTCTTCCTGAATAACCATGGGCCAGATTTAAGAAGGCTTGCACGGAGTGTAAGAACAGTGTAAGATGGCAGACAGGCAATATGTCTGCCGAGCGATTCAGCAATAGCCGGCAGGGGCGTGCATGATAGCTTCTAAAGTTACTCTTGCACGGACAGTGTTATGGTATGCAAATTACCTCATTTGCTGCTGAAAGCTATGCAAATTAGGTAAATTTGCGATCCAGGAACCACTAACCTGTCCGAGTAAGAGTAGTGTTATCTGCAGAAATGTACTCCATTGGTAACGGAGTACCATTCTGCAAATAACTAAACGGAGCTATGACCGCTCCAAATAAAGGATGCATCTAGTTGAGTAAGCATCCCAATGGCCAAATATAAGGCCATTGGCATTTGCAAATGTTGTAAATCCATAAAATCCAAAGTTATTTTTTTCCCCAGATCGGTGATGTTTAAGCATAGCGCAGCGTCGCGCAACATGCTGCGCTTTAAATAAAAAGAAAAAAGGGAACAATAGCCACAAATGTGCATTTACACTAAAAAGTTTGTTCTGCTATGCAGGTGAATGGCAGGCTGCAAACAACATGGCCACTGAGTAGTGGTTGCTAAGGGGGGGAAGCTCAGTGTGAGAGATGTAACCAAGCATTAGTAGGCAATCCTATGCAAATGAGGATAAGGATAGTGAATCCCAATTTTCCCCGGCATGTGAGCCATGTCCCTAGAGTGTAAGTGTAGGAGTAGGGTAGTAGTCGAGTAGAAGATAGGTGACATCATGAGGGGGTATGTCTGAAAGACTGTAAGGTGATTGGAGCACAGTGGCTTGTGTTTTCTCTGAGTTGCTCAGGATTGCAAGAGGTGTGTTCACAGTGGTACTAGCTGAAAACAAGAAACCAAAGGCGTACGCTGTGGATATATCTGAAATTTCTTGCAAACGTGCTTACACCGTGTGTGTGTGCATCTGCGCCTGTGTGCGCTTGTGTGCACTTGTGTGCAGGCGTGTGCACTTGTGTGCCGCTGCCCCTTGTGGAAACAGAAAGGGAAAAAGGAAGGAAAAGAAGTAGTAGGAAGTTAACCAAGGAGAACTATCAGAGCTGCCAGGTGAAATATATCACAATCAGCCAATTACACAGGCAGTCGACTAGCCCAGCCCAGCCCAGCCCAGCAATTTAAACTCTGCAAACAGCAGTCTAACCTGTTTTTTCACAAGAACTCTGCAACACTGCAGTATAGAAAGAGTGAAAACTCAAAAAGCCTAAGGCTGACAAAATGTTAGGGGCTGCCATTGCTATTATAAACCAACATGTGCAAGGTGCTGAGGGTGGTGATGTTGTGAATGCTGCTGAGCAACCCACAGTGGGGAGACGGAGAAGAGTGTACAGACCCAGGGTAACCTACCAGGGGCTACATGAGCTGGACATAGTGGAGCTCTATAGAATGGATAGAGACCTCCTGCAGCAAATTGTTGAGCTGTGCCGGCCACACCTCACACACAGAACCAACAGAGGGGAACCCATCCCAGTGGATACCAAGGTATGTGTTGGCCTACGAATACTAGCTACAGGTACCTTCCAGAGACCAACTGGTGATATGATGGGGGTTTCACAGGCATCAGCATCCAGGGTACTGCACCAGTTCCTGGATGCCATGTCAGCACATGTCGGTGAGCATGTATATTTCTCCAATTCCAGTGAGGCATTGGCCAGCAATATGCGTCTTTTCCACCAAATAGTGGAATACCCTGAGGTGGTGGGTGCAATAGACTGCACGCACATACACATCAAAGCACCACCCGGTAAGTGGGTGGTTATTTGTGTTGGTTGCGGTGTTTGGTTTGTCTTGCGTGACCGGTGTTCCACACCTGATGTCAGCTCCTCATTGGTCCCATCTGACCATAAGCTAATTACCCTACATATCCACATTCTGGACCCACACCCCCCATTAAGGAAACCATGTTAAAAAATGTCTCCAAAGCCAACGTCATGCTTCTTAAGACAGAAGTGCTGAACTGCAGGACACCCATGCAGATGGACAATACAGTTACGACTACTTAATCCTTCACAATTGCACTTCATAAGCACTTACATGACTGCATGCATCGTGCTATCCCAAACAGAACCAAGACGCTAACCTCCAAGAAAAGGAAGCCAATCTGGTGTTCCCCTGCCATAAACAAACTGCACAACTGAAGGAAAATACTGTTGCAAAAGAGGGTAAAATCCCATGAGGGGAGGAGCTCCATGGTCCACATCAGTAAGAAGCTGTGATCCATGATAAAATCCTCCAAAGCTAGTTATGAAAACAAAATCAACACTGATTCTAAAGACAACCACAAAGCATTCTATAGCTATGTCTAGAATCTCAATGGCAACACTCAGATCTGCTCTGAGTTACAGCACAATGGCAGTAAATTTACAGACACAACTGATATTGCCAACATCCTGGCAGATAGGATCAGTGCTAACTTTACCCCCCTCTCACCAATGAAAGAGCACATCTCTATAACAGAAGACTGCAAAGTTGCTGTCATCATGGCTGCACAGGTAAAAAACACTCTCCAAAGCCAGGAACACAGCATCCATGGGACCAGATAACATCCGAGGCTGTGTTCTACACAAACTACAGAATGAACAGGCACCATACCTACGTACCATGTTCAGTCATAGCCTCACCTCAGGCTTTGTGCCTGATGAATGGCGCACAGTGACGGTTATCCCACTACACAAGTTGGGAGCCGCCATGGACCCCAGGAACTAGCGGCCCATCAGTCTGATGAGCCTGCTCTGCAAGGCCATAGAATGTATCATCATATAACTTATAAAAAAGACATTGGTAATCTCCAAACTGTGGACCACAACCATGTTGGGTTTGTAAAAGGCAGATAATGTCTCCTAAACCTGATAGACATCATCGAAGCAGTCGCCAGAACCGTAGACAAGGGTAAGGTGGTTCATACAGCCTATGTAGATCTTGCCACGGCTTTCAACACCATCCCCCACTCTGGAATTATAGATAAACCCACTAAACTAGGTATAAATCGCTATGTCACAAGATGGGATGCCAACTGGCTAACTGACAGAACACACACTGTGAAAGTAGCAGACTCCAAGTACAACATTAGACCAGAGACAAGTGCAGTACCAGAGGGTTCAGTCCTGTGTCCTGTCCTGTCTGGTATCTACTTCCCTGAAGTAAACTTTAACATGGAAGGTCTGTGGCTAATGAAGTTTCCAGATGACTGCAAACTAGGAGCCATAATCAAAACTACTGAAGATGTGGACATCCTACAAAAGGGCCTCACTGAGACAGATGCCTGGTGTCAAAGCCATGGCCTCAAGCTCAATGCCAAAAAGTGCATTGTCATCCCCTTTGGTAAAACTCTGTAGCCATGAACTACAACATAGGTGGTAGTATACACAGGTGGACAGTGGACACACCTGTGATAATCACATCCCCGCAGTAGTCTGGAAATCCTTCTACTTGGCACACCTCATCACAAAAGGTGTCTCATGCAGAATAGAAGAGGACATTGTTCCCCTCTACTCATCACTCACTAGATCCATAATAGAGTACAATGCCCCTTTTGCTATGTACCTCACAAGACATCTACAACAACTGGAAAGCCTGCAGAATTACCTCACAAATAGCATTAGTGGCCTGAAATACATGCCATACACAGACTGTTTCAAAATGCTACAGCTGTACTCTCTCGCATATCACCTACTCAGAGGTGATCTTTGGCTAACATACAAAGCTATGTCAAACACAGAGCTGTTGGACATGCTTGACTTAAAACACTCACAATCCCTCTGATCTTCGGCCCCAAAACCCAGAGTGAAATACAAAAGGAAGTGGTGTATCCATTTACCTTATGGATACCCACACCTTCAGGTTAGTGGCACAGCATGAGGCCTTGGAGACCATGCAAGTGCAACTAACATTGGGCAAAGCTACTTATCAGATTGTAGCCTGCTACAGATCACCTACCTTGTCTCAGGAACTTCACTCAGTATTCCTGAGAACAGTGGCAAATAAAAAGGTCCTACCAAACACCATTATATGAGATTACAACTACCAAAACACTGACTGGGAGAATTACTCATGTACAAAGTCCTTTGTCCAATGCTTCCCAGAGTTTAAAAACTCAAACGCTCTGCAACAGCTGGTTACCATGCCCACTAGAGGTGACAACATACTGGACCTGATCATCACCAATATGGGGTACCAGTGTTCCACAACAGAGATAAACCCCTCGCTGTTAATATCAGATCATAAAGTAATCACACTGGACATCCACATCATGCCCCCCCACAATCAAGAAAACCACTGTGAAGAAAGTTTCTAAAGCAAACAGCACACTTCTCAAGACCAAAGTGGAAAGTTCAAAAGCACCCTTGCTATAGGATAATGCTATACAATCTGCAGAATCATTTACAAGTGCATTCTATGAGCATCTACAGGGATGCATGGATCGAGACATGCCAAATAAAACCATGATGCACTCCTCCAAAAATAGGAAACCAATCTGGTGGTTGTCGCACATAAATAAGCTATACAACAGAAGGAGGGAATGAACACATGATAGAGCAAACTTCACATAAGGAAAGGCATTACTGATCATTATTAGGAAGAAACAATGATCGCTCATAAAATAATCCAAGGCCAGTTTCTAAAGACAAATTGCCAAGGAATGTAAGAATAACAGCCACAAAGCCTTTGTGAGCTATACCAAACATTTAGGTGGCAACTCTCGAAAATGCTGTCAGCTACTGCAAAATGGAAAAAAGATACACTGAACCAACTTACATTGCCCACATCCTGGGGGACAAGTTCAGTGCACACTCCCACCCACATCACCCCCAAAAGGGCCTGTGTCCATCCCAGAAGAATGCAGAGCACCAGACTTCATGGACATGCAGGTAAAAACAGCCCTCTCCAAAGCTAAGAACACAGCGTCAATGGGACTGGATGGTGTCCCAGGCTGCGACTTACACCAGCCCCAAAAGGAACTATACCCTCACCTGCATTCACTGTCCAGACCCAACCTTAACACAGGCTATGTACCCAAGGAATGGCATACAGCAACAGTCATCCAGCTCCACAAAGAGGGTGCCATAACAGAACCAGGAAACCATTGCCCTATAGGCCTACTCAGCCTGGTCTGCAAAGCTATGGAGCAAATTATCATGGAACCCATAAACAGAGACAATGGGGACCTCCAGACACTGGACTCTAGCCAACTTGGCTTTGTTAAAGGTAGATCCTGTCTCCTAAACCTAGTTGACTCATTTGAAACAGTTACCAAGGACATAGATTGAGGTGAAAGTAGTCCACACAGCCCACCTGGACCTCACTAAGGCCTTTCAACAACATTCCCCACTCTGGTATCATGGACAAGCTTACCAGCTTGAACGTTACTATCTATGTCACAGGATGGGTGGCCAACTGGCTCACAGATCAAACACACATGTTCAGAGTTGCATGTGCCATGTCCGAATCTAAACCAGTCACAAACGGCATCCCACAGGTATTGGTCCTGGGACCCCACCTGTTCAGTAGATACTGCTCAGAGGTACAGGCAAGCACGGGAGGAGTATGGCTGAACAAGTTTGCAGATGACTGATAACTGTGTTCCATAACTGACTCCTTGGCTGACACAGACATCCTACAAAAGGGTTATACACAGACAGATGCCTGGTGTCAAAACAATGCCCTCGAGCAGAATGCCAAAGAATGCATAGTCATCCCCTTTGGATAAAACAAAGTGCACACAAATTACCACATAGGTGGTAATCCAGTATGTACGGAGAATGTAATTATGACCCTGGGGACCCAGGTAGATAGTAAACTCTCCTTTGATGATCACATTGCCAAAGTGTCTACAAATACCTTCTATGTAGCCCACCTAATGTAACCCACTTTGTCTAGTCTGATGATGTCACCATCCTACAAATATACCTGTGGAAAGCAGAACTCCCAGTAATGTTTACAGCACGTTGTGTAAGTGAGTACTGCTCTAGTATTGTTAAGTAGGGGTTTGAATCCTGCACTTGACAATTGTATGACAGTGTGTGTGTATCTCCTTGTTGAGGAGCAATCTTTTTGGAGACAACTACAACACCTTAAAAGTGGTATGCTTATCTTTGTCAAGTCTGATGATGTCACCATCCTACAAATATACCTGTGGAAAAGAAATTTCCTACTAATGTGTGTAGCATGTCGTGTAAAAGCATACTGCTCTAATATCATTAGATAAAGGTTTGAGTCCTCCACATAACAGTGTGTGCGTGTGTATCTCCTTGTAGAGGAGCAACCTTTTTGGAGACAACAACAACACCTTAAAAGTGGTATACTTATCTTTGTCAAGTTTGATGATGTCCCCATCCTACAAATATACCTGTGGAAAAAAGAGCTCCCAGTAATGTGTATAGCATGTCATGTAAATGCATGCTGCTCTAGTGTTATGATGTAATTAAGTAGAAGTTCGAATCCTGCACTTGCCAACTGTGTGTATCTCCTTGTAAAGGAGCAACCTTTTTGGTGACAACTACAACACCTTAAAAGTGGTATACTTATCTTTGTCAAGACTGATGATGTTACCATCCTACAAATATACCTGTGGAAAAAAGAACACCCAGTAATATGTATAGCATGTTGTGTAAATGCATACTACTCTAGTATCATAAGGTAGTTAAGTAGGGGTTTGAATTCTGCACTTGACAATTGTATGACAGTCTGTATATATCTCCTTGTAGAGGAGTGACCTTTTTGGAGACAACTACAACACCTTAAAAGTGGTATACTTATCTTTGTCAAGTCTGATGATGTCACCATCCTACAAATATACCTGTGGAAAAAATAACTCCCAATAATGTGTATAGTGCATTGTGTAAATGCGTACTGTTCTAGTATCATAAAGTAATTAGGTAGGGGTTTGAATCCTGCACTTGTTGAGTGTGTGTGTCGTCTATGTGTGTGACACAGTTGGTCACTGTGTTGTGGGTTTTTCTTTTACTACTGTATGACATATCACAATGACAACAGTATGTGCATTGCACGTCAGGTAGCTGTGTGGCAAATACATATATGTACATGTGACCTCAATTATTTCAGAGGTGGGAACCCTGCTTTCTCCATGAACACATCTGTTATCTTTGCCAGAGTGTGCTGCCACTTTCCAGACCTTAGGTCACATCTGTATGCTTGTGACAATCCCAGCCACTGCAATGATCCCTGGCCTAGGTCATCCGTGTCAAGCACACTAATTACGGTTTCTATTGAATAGTGTGACTGAGGGTTTATGCCTGAGGTATATTTCAGACCAGTTAAAATGCAGCAAAGTCTGTCAATGATGGCTATTCATTATACGTGTACAACAACCTTTGTGGATATGCATGCAGACCCCTTATTGCTTATGTGATTCACCAAGGGATTTCAAAATACCTTTGGAAATGTGATTACCAAATGAGAGATGATGTAACACTTGGCTGTATGTACACATCGGTACCTGTCAACATGTTGAGGGCTACTACCTATGTGGTACTGTGGGGATACTATGTTTTGTAAAGGTGGATGACCATGCTTTAGTTGGCTTATAACTTTACAGCATGGGTTTGACAACAGGTATCTGTCTGTATGATACCCTTGTGGAGGATGTGTGTGCCATCTAGAGAATGCATTATAGGCCACAGTATTCATTCCCAGATGGGGACGGACATATCCCTACTGTATTTGCTTGTACCTAAGTGAGCTATATGGCAATCAGGAGTGGTCCCAGGAATGGGTGCAGGTGAACACCACTGGTTACTGGCATAGTATAGTTCCTGAAGGGTACAAATGTTACTGTGTGTCCTACATCTGTGTGTCAGTTGTCAAGACATCATCTAACGATTGTTTATGGTCAGGCTGTAGAGGTTATGTATACTACCAGAATGCAAACCAATGACAACTAGTAACAGTATCACCCACAGCACAGTGTCAAGCCAAGTCATACACATATGTGTACCCAAGTTCCAAAATGTGTGTAGTACAATGCATACTGGCCACCAATAGAAACTATGGAGTGTTGACACTGTGTAAAACAGGGCATGACACCCTGCCCATGTGTCCACTATGCACGTACATGCAGATAGTGCACCTCCACCATGTTCACAAATGTACACCTGCAAACCTGTGCTGCACACATTCCACACATACTGTCCACTCTCTAACACATGCTGCCAATACTACACACATCAGCCAAGTGGCATATGGGCGGGCAATACACTATTGGGATTAACACTGGTGTAAGCAATACTACATTGATAATCATAGCTTTAATGCATCATGCCTTCTCAGCTACACCTTCAAGGATAACATTACACTTGACTGCTGACAACATGCTAACATTGCTATACTGCCATAAAGTCACCCTGTACATCAGCACCATGTTAGCCTGTTCCTGCATCAATGTTACAGATGACAGGAGGTGGTACAGGTTTAATCATATGCACATGGTGTGTTGTTGGTTTGCCAGAGGCCTACATTGAGCCATACAATCGACATGTATGTGTGTGTGTGTGTCTGTGTGTGTGTGTGTGTGTGTGTGTGTGTGTGTGTGTGTGTGTGTGTGTGTGTGTGTGTGTGTGTGTGTGTGTGTGTGTGTGTGTGTGTGCGTGTGTGTGTGTGTGTGTGTGTGTGTGTGTGTGTGTGTGTGTGTGTGTGTGTGTGTGTGTGTGTGAGGGCCAAGAGAACTGGTATGGTCCAATGTTGATGTAATGTTTGCAGGTATGTGTTAGCACTAGGTGTCTGGTTTATGTGTGTGTGTGTCTGCATGCACATAGTTCCACCATGTGGCTGCCATATACGGGGATTTGTGGAACAGCCACAGACTGTACCTGCCAGGCTTTACAGATCACTGTCTCCAGCCATGGATATGGTACCTGAGCCTGGCAGGGGTGCTACTGACAGTATCAGTTACTGAGCCAGACTGAGTACTATCCTCAGAGGTAGACATATGTACACTGGAAACAGGTCCCTGCTGGGACTGTCCAGAGTCATGTGCACGTGGTCTTCTAGGACGGTCTATTGACAGCCCACCCCCAACATTGCTGTGGCTGGTACTGGCACTACGGGAGCGGCTGTGACTTGAGGGACGTCCTTGGCGACTGCCAGCTGCTGATGTTGCTGGCATACATCCATGTCGACGTCTCACCCATCCCACACTGTCCTGACACATGGGCATGACATTGAGGAGGACATCTAATGTCTCACCCCAACGTCTATCCATGACCTCAGTGTAATTATGGATGGCACCTGCTAGGTCACGGATACTGTCATTTAAAGCGGTGTTATGTGCCCTCTGTGCCCTTAGTCCCTGCCTGGTGTACCGTTCCATACGTGCCTGTGCCTCCATGACAGCCTGGAACATGCGTGAGGTTGTAAGACCTGTGGCATGTCTGCCAGGGGCATGATGACCAGCAGTGCTCCAACGAGAACCCCTGATATCTGCCTATGTGGTACCGTTCCAGACCTCTGGGTATGGCTTCTGTGTCTGGATGCATGTGCCATAGTTACCACACTGTCCTGGCCATTGCCGACTGTAGACTGTCCCTCAGCTAAGGGCTGATGAGGGATGTATTGGCAGTATGACTGTGTGCATAGGTGGGGTGGACAGCTGTGTACTGTCAATTGGTGGCCCAAGAACAGACCCTGGCAAACATGACTGTGCCTCAACACACCTATCCTCATTATCACTATTTGTGTCAGTAACATCAGGTTCCCTGCTGCAGTGAACCAGCCCAACCTCAGCACCTGTGACAGGAAGACAGAAAACACGCTTTACGACCTGTACATGATGTCAGAACACATGAACAAATGCACACATGCACACATGCACACATGCACACATGAACACATGAACACATGCACACATGAACACATGAACACATGCACACATGAACACATGCACACATGAACACATGCACACATGCACACATGAACACATGCACACATGAACACACGAACATATCCACACATGAACACATGCACACATGAACACATGCACACATGAACACATGAACACATGCACACATGCACACATGCTCACATGCACACATGCACACATGAACACATGCACACATGCACACATGAACACATGCACACATGAACACATGAACACATGCACACAACTACACTCCTCACTAAAGCAGAGACATACACCACACACACACACACACACACACACACACACACACACACACACACACACACACAAACACACACACACACACACACACACACACACACACCACCAGCAATCCAGAACATACCCAATAGTGGTTGATGGTGGGGTACAGTATCACAAAACAAACAGTCATATCACACGTGTCAGCATGCAGGACGTGCGTTGCTCAACAGCATGCAGTGCGAGTGTAGACAGTCCTTGTTAATAACAGTATACATGGCTTTGATGCATGTGTGTTGTTGTTCAGTGATTGTCCTTACCCTGGAATGCAATGTGTACATGGACACAACATTGCTGTGCAAATATTACAAGCTCTGCAATGTGCTGTGCACCATCACTCACAGGTATACATACCATGGCTGGATGTTTATCTGTGTGTCACATATATATTTGTTACTGATTATAGTATCTGTGTCTTTAGCAGATAATTGTGGACACAAGTTTAGCTCATGCATGCTATGTATACACACAGGATGAGTGGTGCATGTATACCTGATGGAATACCATTGCTCAACATAGCCATTGTACAGTAGTTATGGTGAGTGTAGAACATATTGTGGACATGCCAGTGCCAGCCATGACATGGCATGCTACAACACAACTGCAACATTAAACATCACACATACCCAATGTGTGTCATGTGACCCATACACTCAATAGCATTACAAGGCAGATATGTGTCACTTTGTGCAAATGGTGATTGCTATGCATATTGTGTATAGGTGCATATGTTTGCACACACACAACATTGAGGTGTATAGCAATGAATGATATGTGTAGTAATGTGATTACTGTAACTGGATGGCGTGTTGTACCATGAGCCATCATCATGCAGCATCATGTGGTCACTCGAGGCTACTTATGTGTGCCAGACCGGCACCTATCATGCTGTACCTGAACCGCAGTACCATGGCTACATTCACCATTTCATTGTTACATGGGTTTGTAAGGTGCCCAATAGGGAGCATTCCCTAACATGAATGTGTTGTGTGTTGAAGAGTGTCGCACTGCCTCATGATAGGCCTCTAGCCCTCAGGTATATTATGTGTGCTGTGTGGATGACATTTGGGATACTGAAGTGTGACCTTACAGCGTGTATCTGAATACGCCATGTTTAGCATATTAACATGTACTGAGTATGACGGAGTTGTGTATGTTCCAAGAAGAAAGCTAGTGCTTAGTCTAATCCCAGTGCTTCCAAATATCAACAAATACAAAGTAAGAAAATCACTGGGAACTGCTGCTGTACGAACACAATAAATATTTATTAAAACACTGAGAGTAAAAAACAACAAAGTGAGCGCTTTACAATGTTTGTATTAGGACAACCCACAGAAAAAGGCGAGTTTTTTCTGAGTACTGATTGGTGCAAGTATTTTTTAAAAATGAGATGTTTGCAAGAGCACTTTTGTCTGATGAGGGGTTTAGCCCGAAAGCGCTCACTTTGTTGTTTTTTACTCTCAGTGTTTTAATAAATATTTATTGTGTTCATACAGCAGCAGTTCCCAGTGATTTTCTTACTTTGAGTTGTGTATGTTGTATGCATGTGTATCGACTGGCTATCCAATGTCCACTATAGTGCAGCCACATTTGTTTGGGATGCTCTGTGTATTGCATGTGTTTGAGGCAGCCACTCATGTTACTGAGATGTGCATAGTCTCACAGCAAACATGCACAGCATTCATTATGCATAGGTGTGTTACATGTGTACATGGCCTACACCTCACCTATAACATGCACATTTTATTTGCAATATTAAATGTAGAACTTACTCACCAGCATGGGTCTGCTGCCTTGCTGTCACACCAGAGGGACCTACAAGGATATGAAACAGTTTATCAGTGGCAACAACTGTGGCATTGCTACTGTGGGTTTGCAATCTTACAGTAGCACAATGGTTGACAGTCACAGGCCTACACATCATGTTCCAAATTATCAGTATTGAACAACACCAGGCTCCACATCTTCTAACTACACAGTACACATCTCACATATGCATGATCTAACAATAGAGGTAACAGTAGTCTACAGATATGCCATCTTACCTGCACACTCCATGTGAACTTGCTGGGGGGCTCCAGCCTCCATGATGATACATGTGTGTGGTAGTTGTTGTTGACCGGGAGCTCCCAGGCTCAGGAGCAGCTCCTCCACTCTGGTGAGGGGGGGATGGGTGGCAACCCCACCACCTGTGGCAAGCTGTTGCCTATGGACATCAGACGCTGCTGGACATGTCTAAGTAAAATCACTGCAGTGATGTTGTACCTGCTCATATGTCCGGTTATGCATGCCTATGTCATTTATCCTACGGACATCCTGCCACAGCGCAGTCCGCTCATGCTGGTCCTGGCTGGCTCTTGAAATATCAGTGTGTAGTGTTGGATGAGACAGGTGGTTAATATCTCATCCTCTGCACGACTATAGGCAGGATTGCGATGGTGGACCATGACCCTGGAAGACAATGAAACAATATGTGTGAACAAGTCATGTGGCACACTTAACATTCTACAGTACAAATATCACTGAACTGCCATAAATAGCAAACTATTGTCTGTCAGAGGATACACACTTTCAATACCACATATCAGTGCTCAACCCACAACTGCCTGACAGTGTCTGACACGCTCTATATATTAAAACATTTTCTGCACAGCAACTAAGAGAAACCACTATGTAAGACTATGCAACAGTACGTGGCACACTGTATGCGACACAATGCACCACCTAGCCACAGGAGGTATATATCAAGCTAATGCATAATGAAATATGTAATCCATTGCAATGATTGTAAAGTCCAGTTACATTATTACCAGTATACCACACTAGTTGTTGATGGAAAACCCCTGCCTACAATATGTGCACATTCATGAATATAGGTGGCATACTGCTGTACTAGACTATACATGTTGCTAGTTACGCACTTATATCCTGTAACACACATATGACTGATGGCATGTTACAGGCATACCCACACACACATCAGACATACATACAGGACACAGAGGTATGGCAACCCAGATGAGCTTTACGTGTGTACCATACAGTATTGTGTGTCAGTACTTACAAACCCTTATGCCTGAGGTATGTAATCTGTGAGGACTACAGGGAACACACAAAACAGTGTTTCCAAGCAATGTGGACATACACCATACTGTGCTGTTTAGGCCTACAGCTTCAGGTAATACTACAGTTCATACAGGGGTTTGATTCACTAGCAGTACCAATCAATGAGCATACATGTACTGCTTTATCCTCCAATGGCACACCCCAGTTAACACAAAGGGATTACGTCACACCGTATGCTATACTGCTTTTTCTGGCTAGCTATAGCATACACATCTTTTCTGGGATCAGAGCTAGGACACATAATACCATGACAGAAATAGTTTCCCACTAAGCTATCCCACATATACACAACTGTGGCACATTCACCAACACATTCACCATCACACTCAGTCAACCTCACATAGCAATTATTGCAACAAGTACGTGTGGGTGTGTATTGGTTCATAGGTGGGTAATAGGCTATTGGCCCTAGGGCCTATAGAAGCCTAGCCAGATGGTACCCTGGCCTTTGACACCCAAGTAATTTAATTTCATGTGTCCCTGTCAAGCAGAGCCACAGAGGTGATTCCCGGGGTGTATTTCCTATCTCCCATCCAATCATCAAGACTATTCATGACGAGTGCTAGTGAGGAGATTTGTTTGCTATTGATAGGTAGTTTGTTCCAGAGTATGGGATGTCTCTGAGATAGGAATCTATCCCTCCAGCATGTTCTGTCTATTGAGGTGACAAGGTTTAGGTCCCTAGAGCTTGTAGCTCGTAGGGATAGTGATCTGTTTACGTGGAGCATGTCCAACAGCTCTGGGTTTGACATAGCTTTGTATGTTAGGCAGAGCTCACCTCTGGGTTGCCGGCATGCGACACAGTCTAGCTGTGGTTTTGTGAGGCGGTCTGCATAGGGCATCTGTTTGAGGACAGTATTACTCTTTGTGAGGTATGTCTGTGGCCTTTCCAGTTGCTGTAGATGTCTTGTGAGGTACATACAAGAAGGGGCAATGTACTCTATAATGGGTTTTGTGAGTGATGAGTAGAGGGGAACACTGACCTCTTTTTCCCTGGATGACACAGCTTTTGTGGTGAGGTGTGCCATGTAGATAGATTACATGACTAGTGGGGGGTTGTGCCGCCCAAAATGACTACCACCTATGTGGTAGT